>NC_135770.1:4887067-4901802 GCF_052425735.1 Oculina patagonica
TTAAGCTTTCTTCCTTTAATGGACAGCAAAACAGTAAACTAGCCAACTAACAAGCTTACTAACTATTTTCTACAATGTGCAAGCTACAATGTTTTTATGCCAGCTTTTAGGTTAGCTTCTTAGGGTACGCTTGGGAATACAGCCAAACTCTAGCCAGGTGGCTAAAAACAAAGTACTCGGATGCACACCCCAAGCTTATATGCAGCTGACTTCCTGAGGCAAACAAAGATTAGCCAATCGAAACCAGAAAAATACGACTATTTTAAGGCAAAGTTAACCTTGGTTCTAATTAAGGAAAGTAGTAGCCAAGATTGCAAGAAAGGCAAAAACATGTTCACAAATGAGATGTTTTTGTGAACGTAAAATTTCTGGGAAAACAGGCTAATCCCAGCTTGCCAAAACGCCCTTTGATCAAGAAGTTAAATGAAAGTATTTGGCTTCTTAACAATATTGCGCCTTTTCCGATGTTAGGGACTCCTTCTGACTGGATTTTCTTGTATCCAGCCCATCGCGCTCCGCACTGGCGCACGCTTCGCAAGCTCGCCATCTTTCTTTGCGTTAATAATAATTATAATAAAAAAAAATTAAATACAGTGGCTGTGAATGGTCTACCTCACTGCTAACAGGTAATCGTTTTATTCGTGTAGATCCTTCTCTTTAACAATAAAGTTTTGTTTGACAAGTAGCTTTCTTGATTAACATTGCCGTCTATTTTTCGATTTTCCTTGCCAAAAATAATTCACTTGTGTATTGGACAATAGCTTTAAATAACTTTTTTCTTTTTAACAAAAAACAAAATCTTGTCATTTTATAATGGATATTTGTTTTTATAAGGTAATTTTGGGAAATTCTGCCTACTAAAATACACCACGGTTTTTTTGATCTTATTGCCCCAATTGGGCTAATTTTTGTGTAGTTTATCGATTTGCTTCTCATTGGAAATCCCGTGCTGACAAAACCTTTTAGAAAAATCAACAAAATTTACCGGGTTGGACCCCCTCAGAATATAATAACAAAAGAAACTTTTCAATCTTGAGCAGCGCTAGTGACAGCTGGCAAACAAAATTATCTCTTTTAATTTAGTGTATTGAAACTCAATCAGACTGACAAATTTCCGTATTGCTTTCATTGGATAAATCAAAAGTAAGATAATAATTCTATTTTAAGGTGTACAAACCTTTCTTCTGAAACATTCACTCACGTACTGAGTACTTGCACCAACAAACGACCCACAAAGCCGTGCAGTGCAATGTTCGAGCCATCGGCGGGAGAACAGATCGCTCGGGACGCTTTCATCTACATCTTGATGTTTTTCATTCTGGTGGGAAACTCCCTGATAATCGCAGCGTACGTGAAAAACTCCAGGCTACGGACGGGCTCCAATGTTTTCATAGTAGGCCTAGCTGCGTCAGACTGGCTGGTAGGTGCATTTGCCGTTCCTTTGTATGTTGTAACTTTGAGGAGAGAGAATTCTAGTCCTATGTTAAGCAGGTTCTTCATATCACTGGATATATTCAGTGGCACCGCATCGGTTTTTCATTTGGTATCCGTGACAGTGGAGCGATATATCGCCATCGCAAAGCCATTCCTGCACCGAGGTCTTCTCCTCAACTCGTATTACGGTGTTTTGGGCGTGGTGTGGGTTCTGTCGCTGATTCTTTCCTGCCTCGATTTCACGCTGACGCCCAGTACCAACAGGAACTATCCATTCTATGTCCTCTTAGCGGTGTTTTCCTTGGCATTGCTGTCCATTTCTTTGTTAAATGGGCTCATTTTCAAGATCGCCAGGTCATTAATTCACAACACGGTTGAGCCAGCAGTGGAAATGAGCCAAACTAGAGCAAGCTTACAAAGGAAAATTCGTCGAGAGCGAAGAACAGCCGCAACGCTTGCCATGATGTCTGGCGTGTTTTTCGTCACCTGGTGCCCTCACGTGATAGGTGCGTTCGTTTTCACGTTCCAGTGTTTTCCCTGTAATTTGTCCCTCGTGGATATTGGCCGCATTGGTGCATTTATCAAGTGCATGCAGTACAGTAACAGTGCGCTTAATCCATTTGTGTTTGCCTTTCGTGATGTCGAGATGAGAATGACAGTCAAGACTCTAACAAGGGCTTGGTGGAATGTCGTCCAACCGCACATGCCATCTTCACGTGTTACAGCGACGTCGACACTGGCGCTGGCACAAACAGGCTAAAGAATGAAAACTTGTACGGTGTAGTACGAAGAACTGTAATGCTCAGGTATCGAGCAACTGCCTTTAGAAGAACTTCTACTAGTATACTAATGCAAATGCAACAATCCGATTGCTTGAGCTTCTCGTATTTAACAATAAGACGGCAAGCTGGAGGTGTCTATCGACGAGGGTCGAAGCCCCGAGAAAAGTCGATATATAAAAACCGAGAGCGAGCCGTCCAATTGTTTAAGCATAACCCAGCGGCTGATCTTTTTAACCTAGAATATCGCTAGAATTGATTTATGGAAGTTTTGATTGATAAAACTCAACGAAAAACTGAGGGCGCGCTCCGAGAGACGTCTAGGCTTTCTACCTGTGTAGCCAATCAGATTGCGCTTTTTGCCAATAGACGGCAGCTGGGTTATGCTAACAGCCGTTAGCATAACCACACTGACCTACTATTGGTAATCGCGCAATCTGATTGGCTAAACAGGTGCCTACTATTGATCCGTAGAAGGCTCTCGGAGCGCGCGCTTAGTCTTCGCTGAATTTTATCAATCAAAACCTTCAAAAAATCAACTCTAGCTATATTTTGTGTTTAATAGATCGGTCAGTGGGTTATGCTAACACAATTAGACGGCTCGCTCTCGGTTTCTACCGGCTTTTGATAGTTGACTCGGGGCTTCGCCCCTCGCCAACTATCAGCCGATAGAAACCTCGAGCTTGCCGTCTAATTGTTAATTAGTATACGAGCTCGCGCGCATTTGGAATTTGTGAACATTAATAATATTCTATAATGCAGAAATAATTGGAGATCGTTCAACTGGAAATACGTAAGTGAAACGTCTACTAAAGCAAGTAGATCTTGATTATTCGCTATAAACTTCTATACGGTGATAGTTGATTCAGCCTGCTGCCTTATCCAACTATCACCTCTTATAACCCACCCATTAACTTTTGCGCGCGCTCAATGGACAAAACGCATCACGTGGTACAAAATCGGACGACGGGTATCAGCGAATATACCCCATCCGATTTGATATCCGTCGCCCGATTTTGTAGGCAAGCACAAAACAAACGAATGAAGTCACCTTATTCAATTCTAACTTTTAATAAAATCACAGAGTTAAAAAATCACGTAAACCAATCAACTTACATTTGTTTCAATCACAATTACGCCGGTTTTATTACGTAGGTTTTTCCCATAAATTTACTAGCGATAAAGCGCGTTGTAGAAATTAATCGGAGGGTTATAAAATAAATAAACCCCTTTCTGACTTGCTAGTATCACAGGGTGAAAAAACAGAATTAGTCGGTTTTAAAGCTAAACTAAAGATTAACATTTGAAGTATTTAGGGGTTGGCTTTAATTTTTGTATGAAATCGCTGAAACGTAACTTTAGTTGAACTTTAATGAACACATTAAAGATGATTTATGACGAATTTTGTAACCACTTTCATTTACAATTAAAGGTTAACTAAAGGCTCATTTCATAAACTTTACGAATCATCCCTAAATGTGTTAAAGTAATGTTTAAGTGATCTTTAATCGCACATAAATGCTTGATATTTTCCTTAAAGTTGACTTTAATGTACCTTTAATTCACATGAAAATGCTTCGCCGCGGCGGTAAATGATGCTTTTGTGAACAATTACACTTTTGCTAAAGGGTCACTAAAAGATTGCTTTCTTTACTCAGGGGGAGGAGCTGGGTAAAATATTCTTTATTCACTTTTCTTTCTTTTTTCTTTCATTCACTTTTTATTTTCGACCGAACTCTTTTGCTCTTTTTTTCTTTTAAAATGCAGTAGTAATCCCTCCCCTTGTTTTATTTACTGATAACCTTTATACGGTATGTAGGAAACAACAAAGGGCATGAAATATGCATCATGCAAAATATTTTTATTGGCTCTTTCATCAGCTTCATTTATTTTGACAATTTTTCCTCAGTTACCTTTGTTTTCTGTTATTCACAATTAAATATTAAATGTAAATTCATTATTATAGGCTTAATAAAAATATATATTACAGGCTTAAACCTGGGATTGATATTCCTTATTTTTATATTGGAGGATAATGCCCTTAGCTGAAAGATTGTCCTCAAAATTTCATGCTGACGGTGCGTGGTTCTCGTCTTTAGCCGTACCCTCGTGGTACCTTTGAGGGGTTTAAAATCACCTTGTAGTTATTTCGGTATCATTATACATAAAAAAACCTGCTTAGTGACTAAACTAAGTGCACATTTTTTGGGACTATTCGGAATAGAAAAACTCGGAATACACGGTGATCGCGTTTTTTTTGGACCGTCTTCGGCCTTCATTCTGCTCCCGATAGCAGAATGAAGAAAATGCAGCCACTCGGAATATGGGCAGAACGTAGAGATTATTTTTTTTTTTTTTAAGTAGCAGAATATTCGTTCTTTCGGGATAGTTTTGGCGAGAAATGAAACGCGGCCGGACGCCCCAGGTCGCACATGCGCAGATACAATAGTTCTTAGGTCATCGAAACTACGGCGTCTGCTACGCAGGCTAGAGTTCAGGAGCGGAAACAGCAAAAGCTCGATAACCATACGACTTCAGATGGAAATTGGTGTGGTTAAGAAGTAATAATTGTGTTGATCGGAGGGTTCTAGACTTCTAGGCGGTTGGTAGTAAGTTAACAAATCTTGAATGTAGACAGGAGAAAATACGGTAATTTTAGAAACCACAGGCGGGTGTTTTCGTCGTATCTGAATTATCACAAAAACGTCCCAAACAGAAACTGATTTTCATCCAGTTTTCAACAAATTTAGAATTTGCTGTGGTGACGGACGCGCTAAAAAAATTAACAGCGGGGGCGGCTGTAGTGTTAACTATCCCTAGACTCTTGATTTTAGGTCATCGTAACTTGACTAAAAATAATAAAAGTATATTGCTGTTTGTTTGATATTTTTAATCAACTATCACTATAGTTTTAGCAACAGTAGAGCTTTTCAGTTTCTCTGCGTGGTGCGTGGTGGCGCGAATGTGCATGCGCATGTTGCCACAACAACTCGCTATTTAGACCATCTCGTTCCCAGAGCCCGCGTGACCTTTATCCAGTGGAACGCGAACGGAATACGTCCGCTGGTCAAAGGGAACGTGGGCTCTGGGAACGAGATTGCTTCCTAACAATCCTTTCGCAAGCAAAATTAAAGCACGACCTACCAACTGAAACGCACATACGTACTGATATATGCTTATTTTTTATAAAAATAACTTACATTAACTACTAAACAGCTTTACGTTAACCGACATCAATTCTCTTCTAATGCGATGCAACTGCAGGGAGGTTTTTCAGTAACAAGTATTATAATTAATTAACATTGGAAATGGTAATAATTCCTAGACTGATCTCCGGCGTATCCAATCATGTCCAATCGAACGTTTGGTAATCGAATCCAATCGAACACCAATCGTTCGATTGGGTTCGCGATCGGTAATCGAACATAATCGAACTCACAATAAAATTTGGTCAATCGGACAAAATCGAACGTTCGAATATCGAACAGTCGACAAACGAACAAAATTGAACCTTCGATTACCGAACTCCTGTTTGCTTATATTGCGGACACTTTGTACGGTGCACAATCCCTCTGGTTAGTCCTGCGTGATTTACTTATAAAATTGCAAAAGACGGATTTCGAACAAAATCGAATCGGATTGTGTTCGATTGGTTCTAGATCTATTGGTTCGAAAATCGAACTCACAGCAAAATAGATGTTCGATTTTGTTCGATTACCGAACCCAATCGAACGATTGGTGTTCGATTGGGCTCGATTAATTTTTGGTTCGATTTTGTTCGATTGGATACGCCGGGACTGATCACACTGTCTAAACTGATAAATAGAGCCACGCGACAGGACATTTTTCATTATCACTGAAGTGTAGTCTGACCAAAGCAGTTCTCATCGATCCCGTGTTAAAAAACCAATCCATCATATTAACTCACGCGTGTTTTCGTCAAATAATTTGAAAACGATAAGCTCGCATCCAGAAAACAATACACCAAGCCGAACACAATCGCAGATCTAAAGAAACGTATTTACGAAATTAGCCTGCTGCGACCAAATTCAGACGGCCAAGGACAAATTTGACGCTTGACCAAAGTGACGTCCTATTCGTTACAAGCACAGTGTATGAGGCCAGAAAACTAGCTAGAACATTAAACAACACCCTTTTTACAGTAAACAATCTTTTCACACACATAATTCGACACTGTCTAATGTACGAACATATATATTATATATATCATCCTCGGAGGCCCAGGGGCAGTTTAGTCCGGGGGGGGGGGGGGTACCCAAAAAAGTTTTGTACGGGGAGGCTCCGCCCCGAGCTCTACCCCTTACCCTTTTATATACCATTTTGCCAGAAATTAACCCCTCAGTATACCTTTAATGAAAAAAGGTATCCCTTTCATATACCTGTGTTGACTTAAAACATGGCGTTTATTTTTTTTTTTTTTTTTTTTTTTGTCACAAGAGCGCTTATAAATTGAAATATACAGCCAAAATTGCATCTATTCGAAATATTTTAATTAAAAGCCCTTTCAATAACCTAAATGACAGATTTCCATACCCTTTCGTATACCTAAAGTTGTGAAATCCCTACCCTTTTATATACCTGAAGCCTGAAAAAGGTATCCCTTTTGGGCGGAGCCTCCCCGTATAGGCCATTATAGGGAGTACCCCCCCCCCCGGGAGTTTAGTGGGGCGAGACGAGGAATAAACCGGGTAGAAATCGTTCTTGAAAACACTCGTCGCTACGATTTCTGCCCGGTTTATTCCTCGTTTCGCCCACAAACTGCCCCTGGGTCTCCGAGGATGACATATATACGCTTAAATTAATTTTAGAAAATAACGTGACACTAAATACCGAACTACAATCGAAACTAATTCAGTAAGTTATTTACATAATGCGATGCAACCGCAGAATATTTATAATTCAACACTTCAGTGAAAAACATTCCGAAAAATGTTTAAACTAACAAATATAAAACTGATTTAAACGTTGAATGGTGACAATTTCCGAACTGATCTTAAAAATGAATTAATACGGCCACACAATAAGAAAAATTCCCTTATCAAGAAATGTAGTCATACGGAGTCTCACCAAAGCATCGAAAAGCAGCTCTTATCGATCTCGTGTCTCAAATTCGTTCCACTGCTTGCCAATGTTTTTGTCCGATTTAGTGTACTTTGAGCCGTTATTTTCCACGTGCGAACACAAGCAAGAATTCACAGCGCTAACCTTACAATTAAGGTATAAATGACAATCGATAAGGGAGCTTTTACCCTGCGAACAGAGTTCCTTTCAAGATGATCGAAAGGAGCTCTGCTCGAAGGATAGAAAAATTTTGAACTTGAACGATTTAGCAAATGTCTGAATGGAATTATAGGCTCGTGCCGAGTAGCGTCCAAACAGAAAGATCGTGATTGTTTCTGAAGATACGTTCCTGGATTCTTGTGTAACATTTTGAATATAACGTGATTTCTAAGCTTTAAAGGGGCCTCTTGTTTAATTCTTTCTACAAATTCACGCATCATATCTGTCAGATTTGTGTATGATTTATCGTACTTCATTCGATGTTTGGGATTGACAACTGTGACAGGAGCAAACATGAGTGCTTGGCCGCCAAATTTGATCTCAACAGCAAGCATAGTGTTTCTATTACTGGAAAAAATACACTTGCGCTCATACTGCGTCGGATAGGGAAGAATGTGTTCCACAGCTTTATAATGAAAAGCATTAAAGTTGGCATCGAAAAACGTGGTAGGAAGAACCAGAGATGTTTCTGTTATGCCACAAAAATATCTCCTTTTGCGGTGCATATGGCTTGCTCCATAAAACCTGTAGTCCAATACTCCCAACGCTGGCTCGTAATCTAACAACCACTTTTCCACAACTCGAAATGGCGACATTTTAGTCATGTCAATGGGTGTAAAGCGGTTGTACTTGAGAACTATGTCGTCGTCTAGAAAAATGTAATAATGGTAGCCAGGTTTTCTATCCATCGCAGCAGAATAGAGCACATTACGTCCTGATGCAAAGAGTGTGTTCAGATTCAAACAAATAACTGATGTGTGATTGCTTGTTTTCTTGACACTTGGCTCGGTAACTAAGCACTATCACGTCGCAGTTGCAGGTCTCAGGATCGCCAATCTGAGAAGAATTGGCCAAGTTTGGCGGAAGACATTGCTCGGTTTGCGTGAGATAAAGAAATGGCTTTCTAGTTGGCAATCCCGTACTTTGTTGTGCTGTATAATCCAGAAAATCGTGAATTTCCGAGTTGAAATTATGTAATTCAGCTGATGAAACGACGTCCATCCCTTCTTTGCTAATATAGACAACTATGCCAGCAATTATAGCCGAATTTATCGCCACCACAAAGTAAAAAATACCTTTTATCTTCATTTCGACAACAGCTGGAACGTGTGGAAGTGTAAACTAACAAAGTCGAACCGCGTCAGTATAATAAATGTCTCGAGAACCCACTGTGTTGTGACCAACCGTATGCAATGCAAAATTGATTGGCTTTTATCAGTCACTTCGGAACAACTTTGGCTCACAATACATCCCCTATCTTACTTAACAAAATTTAAACTAAGTTAAGCTCTTGCTAAAGTGCCAACGAGCCAGAAATTGAAGTGGATTCAATTGCAAGCCGAGATCGCGATTTCCATAAAACAAAACTAAACACAAACATTGTAGTTGTCCGCTCAAGCAACACTAACACTGTAGTCGTCCGCTCAAGCAGAACAAGGGGGGGGGGGGGGGGAGGGGGAAGTGTTAAACATCGCACTACTGCAAACAATCCGCAAATATCGCAATACCGCAAAAAATCCGAACATACCACAATTTCATAGTAAGCTTGCATACCTGGCGAAGGTATATGGACGTGAGGGCAAAAAGCGAGGCAAAAACGAGCGGTGGTACCGTGGAAACAAGATAGTAAATTGTAGATAAAAAAAAAGTGCTTGAAAAAAAAATAAGGTTGTTTCAGCTTGCTTCTGAAACGACCAGAAACGGCTTAAAATCGTCGGAAAAGGCGAAGGAAAAGTTTTTATCACGATTATCATCGACCAAAACGCTAAGAAAACGCATTCCGCAGTTCTGGAGAATACCGCAATTTACCGCAATTCAAGATTATAATGACCGAAATACCGCATGAAAAATTGGTCAATGCCACAATACTGCAAACCCCAATGTACCCCTCAGAACACGGGTCGACCGCCTCGGGAAACATAAATTACAAGTTATGACTTTAAAGGAAAGTCCGGTTAATTGTGCTGTAGTTAAAAATATGTTTAAAATATGCTATTGTAAGCGCCGGAGATTCCAAGAATAACCGAGCCTTAACTAATACAAAGAAGGGAATAGTAAATATGGTAACATCTCCTTACAAAAATTACTTATTATCTGTATAATATTGCACTTTATTACTACACTTAAAAGGGCCTGTTTACAGGGAGGTGAGGGACCCCGGGTAGGTGAGGTAGCCCGCCTTTCCATACAATCTCTCATTTTTTTTGTCTTGATCACGTTTACATGATAAGTGGGGTAACCAGCCTAGGCGGGTTTCCCGGCCTGTCGAGTAGCTAGGGTAATCCTCTCAGCCGGGGTCGCGTTTTGCCATGTAAACGTTTCAAGGTGGGGTAACCCGCATACCTGGGGCTGACTCGTGTTAAATCTGAAAGTGCGCCAAATGCAAAACACACAAGAGATGGTTGCCTACGGCTTCAGCTACGGCTACAAGCGAGCTTTTCCTATAGCTTCATCTGCCCGATGTGGAACAACAGTGCGAAAGAAGATTGAAGAATTATATGGCCTTCCACTTTCTCAGAAATGAATTCGGCTCCGAAGTTCAGTAACCGGCTGAGCCTATGAAACCACTGAAAGGAACGAGAAAAAGAAATATACGAAGCCATTTTGTCTGTTTACTACCCTGGGTTCCAGAGGGTTTTTTTTTTAGGAGATAAAGAGCGGCGAAGCCGCGATCGAAAGAACGAAAAAAAAAAACATTGCGGTCATAATCCAGAAAAAAAGATAAAGTCAAAGTTATCCTTCATTAGGAATGTCTAGTGATGCTGAATGATGTCTAGTGATGGTAAATAATGTCTAGTGATGGTTAGTGATGTCTAGTGATGGTGAATGACGTCTATTTAACAATTAGACGGCAAGCTCGAAGTTTCTATCTGCTGTTAGATAACCACACTCTTTTTTGTTTTTATAGTTGGCAAGGGGCGAAGCCCGAGTCAACTATCTAAAGCCGGTAGAAACCGAAAGCGAGCCGTCAAATTGTTTTAACATAACACAGCTGCCAATCTAGAGTGGATTATAGAGTGGAGTGGAGTGGAGTGGAGTGGAGTGGAGTGGAGTGGAGTGGAGTGGAGTAGAGTAGAGTAGAGTAGAGTAGAGTAGAGTAGAGTAGAGTAGAGTGGAGTAGAGTAGAGTAGAGTAGAGTAGAGCACAGTAGAGTAGAGTAGAGTAGAATAGAGTAGAGTAGAGTAGAGTAGAGTAGAGTAGAGAAGAGTAGAGTAGAGTAGAGTAGAGTAGAGTAGAGTAGAGTAGAGTAGAGTAGAGTAGAGTAGAGCAAAGTAGAGTAGAGTAGAGTAGAGTACAGTAGAGTAGAGTAGAGTAGAGTAGAGTAGAGTAGAGTAGAGTAGAGTAGAGTAGAGTAGAGTAGAGTAGAGTAGAGCAAAGTAGAGTAGAGTAGAGTAGAGAAGAGTAGAGTAGAGTAGAGTAGAGCAAAGGAGAGTACAGTAGAGTAGAGAAAAATAGAGTAGAGAAGAGTAGAGTAGAGCAAAGTAGAGTAGAGTAGAGTAGAGTAGAGTATATATACGTAGAGTAGAGCAAAGTAGAGTAGAGTAGAGTAGAGTAGAGTAGAGTAGAGTAGAGTAGAGTAGAGTAGAGTAGAGTAGAGCAAAGTAGAGCAAAGTAGAGCAAAGTAGAGTAGAGTAGAGTAGAGTAGAGTAGAGTAGAGTAGAGTAGAGAAAGTAGAGTAAAGTAGAGTAGAGTAGAGTAGAGTAGAGTGTAAGGTAGAGTAGAGTAGAGTAGAGTAGAGTAGAGTAGAGTAGAGCAAAGTAGAGTAGAGTAGAGTAGAGTAGAGTAGAGTAGAGTAGAGTAGAGTAGAGTAGAGTAGAGTAGAGTAGAGTAGAGTAGAGTAGAGTAGAGTAGAGTAGAGTAGAGTAGAGTAGAGTAGAGTAGAGTAGAGTAGAGTAGAGTAGAGTAGAGTAGAGTAGAGAAGAGCAGGGTAGAGTAGAGTAGAGTAGAGTAGAGTAGAGTAAAGTAGAGTAGAGTAGAGTAGAGTAGAGTAGAGCAGAGTTGAGTAGAGCAGAGTAGAGTAGAGTAGAGTTGAGTAGAGCAGAGTAGAGTAGAGTAGAGTAGAGTAGAGTACACTAGAGTGGAGTGGAGTGGAGTGGAGTGGAGTGGAGTAGAGTAGAGTAGAGTAGAGTAGAGTAGAGTAGAGTAGAGTAGAGTAGAGTAGAGTAGAGTAGAGCACAGTAGAGTACAGTAGAGTAGAGTAGAGTAGAGTAGAGCAAAGTAGAGTAGAGTAGAGTAGAGTAGAGTAGAGTAGAGTAGAGTAGAGTAGAGTAGAGTAGAGTAGAGTAGAGCAAAGTAGAGTAGAGTAGAGTAGAGTAGAGTAGAGTAGAGTAGAGTAGAGCAAAGGAGAGTAGAGTAGAGTAGAGTAGAATAGAGTAGAGAAGAGTAGAGTAGAGCAAAGTAGAGTAGAGTAGAGTAGAGTAGAGTAGAGTAGAGTAGAGTAGAGTAGAGTAGAGTAGAGTAGAGTAGAGTAGATAGAGAGAGGAGGGAGGGAGGGAGTGGAGTGGAGTAGAGAAGAGTAGAGTAGAGTAGAGTAGAGTAGAGTAGAGTAGAGTAGAGTAGAGTAGAGCAGAGTAGAGTAGAGTAGAGCACAGTAGAGTAGAGTAGAGTAGAGTAGAGTAGAGTAGAGTAGAGTAGAGTAGAGTAGAGTAGAGCAAAGTAGAGTAGAGTAGAGTAGAGTAGAGTAGAGTAGAGTAGAGTAGAGTAGAGTAGAGTAGAGTAGAGTAGAGTAGAGTAGAGTAGAGTAGAGTAGAGTAGAGTAGAGTAGAGTAGAGTAGAGTAGAGAAGAGTAGAGTAGAGTAGAGTAGAGTAGAGAAGGAGAGTAGAGTAGAGTAGAGTAGAGTAGAGTAGAGAAGAGTAGAGTAGAGCAAAGTAGAGTAGAGTAGAGTAGAGTAGAGTAGAGTAGAGTAGAGTAGAGTAGAGTAGAGTAGAGTAGAGAGTGGAGTGGAGGGAGGGAGGGAGGGAGAGAGGGAGGGAGGGAGGGAGGGAGGGAGGGAGTAGAGTAGAGTAGAGTAGAGTAGAGTAGAGTAGAGTAGAGCAAGTAGAGTAGAGTAGAGTAGAGTAGAGTAGAGTAGATTAGAGTAGAGTAGAGTAGAGTAGAGTAGAGTAGAGTAGAGTAGAGTAGAGTAGAGCAAAGTAGAGTAGAGTAGAGTAGAGTAGAGTAGAGTAGAGAAAAGTAGAGTAGAGTAGAGTAGAGTAGAGTAGAGTAGAGTAGAGTAGAGTAGAGTAGAGCAAAGTAGAGCAAAGTAGAGTAGAGGAGAGTAGAGTAGAGTAGAGTAGAGTAGAGTAGAGTAGAGTAGAGTAGAGTAGAGAAGAGTAGAGTAAAGTAGAGTAGAGGAGGAGAGTAGAGTAGAGTAGAGTAGAATAGAGTAGAGAAGAGTAGAGTAGAGAAAGTAGAGTAGAGTAGAGTAGAGTAGAGTAGAGTGAAAGTAGAGTAGAGAAAGTAGAGATAGAGTAGAGTAGATAGAGAAAGTAGAGAAAGTAGAGTAGAGTAGAGTAGAGTAGAGTAGAGTAGAGTAGAGTAGAGTAGAGTAGAGTAGAGTAGAGTAGAGTAGAGCAAAGTAGAGTAGAGTAGAGTAGAGTAGAGAAAGTAAAGTAGAGTAGAGTAGAGTAGAGTTGAGTAGAGCAGAGTAGAGGAGAGTAGAGTAGAGTAGAGTTGAGTAGAGTAGAGTAGAGTAGAGTAGAGTAGAGTAGAGTAGAGTTGAGTAGAGCAGAGTAGAGTAGAGTACAGTAGAGTAGAGTAGAGTAGAGTAGTGTAGAGTAGAGTAGAGTAGAGTAGAGTAGAGTAGAGTAGAGTAGAGTAGAGTGGAGTAGAGTAGAGAAGAGTAGAGTAGAGTAGAGTAGAGAAAGTAGAGTAGAGTAGAGTAGTGTAGAGTAGAGTAGAGTAGAGTAGAGTAGAGAAGAGTAGAGTAGAGTAGAGTAGAGTAGAGTAGAGTAGAGTTGAGTAGAGCAGAGTAGAGTAGAGAAGTAGAGTAGAGTTGAGTAGAGTAGAGTAGAGTAGAGTAGAGTAGAGTAGAGTAGAGTAGAGTAGAGTAGAGTAGTGTAGAGTAGAGTAGAGTAGAGTTGAGTAGAGTAGAGTAGTGTAGAGTAGAGTAGAGTAGAGTAGAGTAGTGTAGAGTAGAGTAGTGTAGAGTAGAGTAGAGTAGAGTAGAGTAGAGAGAGTTGAGTAGAGTAGAGTAGAGTAGAGTAGAGTGAGTAGTGTGAGTAGTAGAGTAGAGAGAGTAGAGTAGAGTTGAGTAGAGTAGAGTAAAGTAGAGTTGAGTAGAGTAGAGTAGAGTAGAGTAGAGTAGAGTAGAGTAGTGTAGAGTTGAGTAGAGTAGAGTAGAGTAGAGTAGAGTAGAGTAGAGTAGAGTAGTGTAGTGTAGAGTAGAGTAGAGTAGAGTAGAGTAGAGAGAGCAGAGTTGAGTAGAGCAGAGTAGAGTAGAGTAGAGTTGAGTAGAGCAGAGTAGAGTAGAGTACAGTAGAGTAGAGTAGAGTAGAGTAGAGTAGAGTAGAGTAGAGTAGAGTAGAGTAGAGTAGAGTAGAGTAGAGTAGAGTAGAGTAGAGTAGAGAAGAGTAGAGTAAAGTAGAGTAGAGTAGAGTAGAGTAGAGTAGAGTAGAGTAGAGTTGAGTAGAGCAGAGTAGAGGAGAGTACAGTAGAGTAGAGTTGAGTAGAGTAGAGTAGAGTAGAGTAGAGTAGAGTAGAGTAGAGTAGAGTAGAGTAGAGTTGAGTAGAGCAGAGTAGAGTAGAGTACAGTAGAGTAGAGTAGAGTAGAGTAGTGTAGAGTAGAGTAGAGTAGAGTAGAGTAGAGTAGAGTAGAGTAGAGTAGAGTAGAGTGGAGTAGAGTAGAGAAGAGTAGAGTAAAGTAGAGTAGAGCAAAGTAGAGTAGAGTAGAGTAGTGTAGAGTAGAGTAGAGTAGAGTAGAGTAGAGAAGAGTAGAGTAGAGTAGAGTAGAGTAGAGTAGAGTAGAGTTGAGTAGAGCAGAGTAGAGTAGAGTACAGTAGAGTAGAGTAGAGTACAGTAGAGTAGAGTTGAGTAGAGTAGAGTAGAGTAGAGTAGAGTAGAGTAGAGTAGAGTAGAGTTGAGTAGAGCAGAGTAGAGTAGAGTACAGTAGAGTAGAGTAGAGTAGAGTAGAGTAGTGTAGAGTAGAGTAGAGTAGAGTAGAGTAGAGTAGAGTAGAGTAGAGTAGAGAAGAGTAGAGTAAAGTAGAGTAGAGCAAAGTAGAGTAGAGTAGAGTAGTGTAA
>NC_135770.1:4902302-4926227 GCF_052425735.1 Oculina patagonica
TATCCAATTTTTTCTGTGCATGATTTTTTTTGGTAATTGCTTACCCCCCCTCAAAAAATAATGGTCCGTCCTTTATATAAATCGCCCTCTCCTTAGTCCCGCGGGTCCTTAGTACCCATTTTCCCGGTTAGTTTAGAATTCTTTAAAGTTGTCCTTAATACAACAGTTAAACAGGTTTTAATTAAGTGAATATGTTTAGCCTTTCTAGAGAACTAATGTCTTTTCTTTCTTTACTTAGCTGTGAGGACGCCAATGGGATAGTTGTTGCTGACAGCCTCACATGTGACACTAATGCAGATGAACGATTTGACATGAACGCTTTCCGATACCCCGGTCAAGTAACCGGTAACCTGGTTTACTTCCATGCCACAGCCATTGTTTGCTTGTCAACTAATGCAGTCTCCACCTGCCAAACTCAGTGCGCCGCTGCCTGTCCTCCTGCTAAACGAAAGAGACGTGAAACTGTCCAGGACGTCCTGCAGACAACGTACTACGTGAAGGCTGGTCCATACAGAATTGTAAACCCCAATGAAGGTTTGTTATTAAAAAACACTTGTGCTGATATTAATCAGTGTGATAATTAAATTTATCGATCTGTACCTAGCAAACATTTTCAAGTTAAAAGCAAAATTTTACAAGTTGCTCCTAGAAAAAAAAATATACACAGAGGCTCAGCCCCGATGTCCAAACCCTTACCCTTTCATATAAAAATTTTGACAGAAAAGGTACCTCTTTCGTATGCCTTCAATTGAAAATGTCACCCTTTTACACACCTTCAAAATAGTTACTATATGTTTTTTTTTAATTTTTCACTTAAATAACCCTTTAAAATACATAATTGAATTAACTTTTCGGTTGGTCTGTTCGAAGCATTTTGAAAGGCGTTTTTAAATGCCTTAATTACAGTAGATAAATTATGAGTTGATACAGACTGGACAGAGCAACTTTGTGGTGTTGATATTAGAACTAAGATAATCTGGATTACTTTTAATGAATACCAGTTTGAAGGTTTAAAAGATCTAAAAGTAGTTTGCCCCAGGGGTGGTAGAGGAGACGGGCTTAGCGGCATGGAGAAATTTTAGAAAGTGGTACTTAAGATAGGATGAGATCGGAACAATGGCTAGCCTTGTGTTAACGAAAATTCACTTTTTACGTTTTTTCAACTATAACTTGTCAGTTGATGCCAAACTAAGGTTGAGCTGAAATTAAATAAATAGTCTGAACCCAAGGACTGGTGTATCCTCTACACAAAGTATAGAAAGAAGTTTGGTTTGCTCATTTTAAACTTAAATCAGTCTGCAGATAATTGTTAAAATGGTAAGCTAATTGTAATATCTTTAAATTCAGCTTGATGGCGAGGACTAATTGAGATCAACGAAAATGTTTGCTTATTTAATTATTCCACTACTTGATACTAAGCCGAACTTAAATGCACTATAACCAAAAGAAATATCAAGTAATTTCTCACATGACGTTTTATTTTATTTCACCAGAAGCCGCTGTTGACAAGAATGTCAAGGATGAGGGCGCAGCTTTCCCCACCTATGCGATCGCGGTTGTGGCTGTCTGTGGTGTCGTGGCCATCGCTATCGCTAGCGCCGTCGTGGTCATTGTGCTTCGCCGTCGCCGCCAAAATACTACAATTTCTGAGCCGCGTGATACTGGCGTCACCGCCTAATTTACAGGCCACATGTTTGGAGCAGAAATAGCTGAATAGTTTATTGTAGTGAAATGTTTCATTTTATTGGAAAAGTCGTTATTCTCCAACGGCGTCTTTGTTGATTAAATGCTAAAAAACGACGTTATCTCTTTTTTTAGTATTTAATCAACAAAAACGCCGTTCTACGGCTTTGTTTTTGGTTTTAAAACAGTTTTTTTCTGATTAGAGACTCCACTATTCACTAACTGTTTTTAACAGTTAGTGAATAATGGATTCTCTAATCAGAAAACCCTTGAATTAACTGATGGTCATTGCTTCCGTTGGTCACTGGCCATAGCTTCCGTTGTACTTAGTAATGGACTTAGTAATTCCATTACTAAGCATAACGGAAGCTATGGCCAGTGAAGAAAATCATTTCCAAAGCCTTGTGAAAAGCCGGAAATTTCATGCTTCTACCATCATGATAGAGGCATGAAATATCTGTCTTTTCACAATGCTATGAATGAGGTTTCAACATGACTGACATATGCTGAGTAACCTTTTCAAAAGGTTAATCAGCATATGTCAGTCATGTTGAAATCTGCAGTTCATCCCTCGCAGTGACTAGCTAGGCAGCCAGTCGGAATGAAGGACAATTTTTCTCAGGAGAATTTTGTTTGGGAGAATTTTCTTTTCAATCAATACGTTTTTATTTCCTTACGAAAGATTTGTTGATTGAAAGGAAAATTTTCCCATGATAAACACAATAAGGAGAAGATTTATCCTGATCGCGGAACCTACCTATATTTCTCTATTGCACAGGTTAACTGAGGAATATCTATTCTTCCTTATTACACGTGTTATAGGAATCCCTAAATTTCCTTATTGACAGGTAAAAGGAATGTCTATATTTCCTTATTACACATTATTAAAGGAATTATTTCCTTTAATAATGTGTAATAAGGGAATATTATTTCCTTATTGCACATTTTAAGGAATATCTATATTTACTGACTTATTGCACATTTTAAAGGAATACCGATATTTCCTTATTGCACATGTTAAAGGAATACTTATATTTACTTACTGCACAGTTCCAAGGAATACTTTTATTTCCTTTTTACACATGTTAAAGGAATACCTATATTTCCTTATTGCACATTTTAATATGCTGCTCCAAAACGTTTGATTATTTACTCAACACTTTGTAACCAGCACTGAACACAAAAATAAAAATTGTGTCTTTGAGATACTAAACATGTGTCGAGTTTTATCTTTTCTTCAGCTTCGCTTTTTGAAATTTTTTTTTTCAGGGATCTTTTAGTTTTTGGAGGCCGGACTCTGAGAAAAAGTAAAGGATACGATAGTCGGAAATTTTAAAAGGAATCAGTGTCACGGGGATTTCGCAGATTTTTGCTCTAAACTATTGTGATATAAGTAGTAGGCACCTGTACCCATGAAAAACATTATCTTTGAACATTAAACAGAAGATATAACCTTTATTTGGGGATAGAAATCAACTTCGGCTATAAATATCGAATTTTTTTGAAGGCGCGCGGAAAAAACAATGACTTGAAAACGTTTGCTAACGTTTTTAAATTGCAATCCAAGCCATCCGCAACCAAACGCGCTTTTAAACAGTTTTAGTGCTCTAAAATACCAATTGTGTATAAAATTGGACCATTATTTTAAGCTTCCTACGAGGCGAATATAAATTTTGGCTATTCAAAAATTCGTTTAAAGCCGTGACATAGTCCCTTTAAGTGGTATCCACTAACAGAATTTCTTTTTTGTAGAAATGGATCGAAATTATTATCAGTAAGAGATCCTGGCTCGATACTGTCCTTTTTGTAGCTTTACCGTTAATTTTGGGGGTTTACCAAAGCGGTTCTTTTAACGTCATTATGTGAGGTTGTACTTGATTCTGAAAGTATTCTTCAATTACCACGTTTATTTCTTTGCTTGGCTTGATCCACAAGTTACCAAATTAAGAGTGTATCCATAAGAGGACCAGGCAACAGGTGATACAGCTCATATCACCGATTTCGCCCAAACTTAGCATAAATGTTGGGTATGGTGAGCTATTTACTGTGACAAAACACCAGCTCAAAATATTTTATTCCCTTCAAGTTATGGCACCTTTTGCAAAAATGGCCATTTTTCACTAATTTATGCATATTTAATTAGCTGACTTTGATTGACCAGTTCCACAAGAAAAAAAGACTTCTGAAAATAAAATTCACTGCATTATATTCTGTGGTTATTAGGCTTTAAGTACAATAATTCACTTCAACCGTCCGATTTGATTTCTTCTCCTCAAACGGTCTTTTGGAAGGTAAACATTTCGTACTGTTGGAAATAGCCTTTAACTAGTGCCCATTATCTCCCATGAGCAACAACTTATATACATTATTCTTACATGGGTAATGAAATCCATCATTAAACTTCACAAAAATGCCACAAAATGTCTGGGGACTTCAATATTCTATTAGTATTGAGGAACTAAACACACGTGACTTAACGCTTTCTTGCTATTTCATCAAAATTCACCGAAACACAGAAGCCATTTATTTGCCTCAATTTGGCACAAAATCGGTACGAAATAGCTAATCAAGCATAAATTTATAGATAACAATCAAAATATTGGCGAAGATTGGCAGTTAGGGCATTTTTTGGAGCGTTTTCAGAGTCATATAATTCGGCAATGTTGTGATAGTAAATGTAAAAATAGCAGCGAAAGATTTTCTTCAAAAGCTCGCTCAATTCAACATTTAGGCACATCAAAGTTAACAAACAAGAAAGTAATACTACATACATGCCACTTATCGACACACAGATGCTTTCTTTTGAAGAATTTGTTCTTCCACGCTGCACTTCGATCCTTCGATCGATCTCAATTGACATGTACTGTTGCTTTGAGGCGCGCTGAACTTAGCCAAAACATCGTGGTTCATTCTTCGTGAAAGGTGTAAACAGGTTGTCAATAAATTCATTCAAAGAGCTGTTTAAAGTTCACGGAAGGACACTTGTCTCAGCCAGTTTGAATGAAATAAATTTAACTGGAAAATAAACAGCCGCCATGTTGTATTTGTATCTTTGAGCCTGCCGTTTCAGTCAGCGGTAAAGCCGTACACTTGGGCAAGTACGTAGTGTAGTCATCATATAGTTGTTTGACTAAATCCTTTATAGGGATGTTCATAGAGGGGATACATAGCCTAGCCCTACACAGCTATACACGCCTATACATAGCCCAACACAGCTATACACAGCTATACACACGCGTGTTCATTTGCTTTTCCTCCGCAAATGTTTGTTTTCGTCGGAATAAGTAGCGGATGGTGTTATCTACCCTCTGAACAACCGGGGCTTGATCTTAGCCTTATAAGTAGTGTGCGTTTCTTGTAAAAGTGAGAATTTTTTTCAACTTCTCCATTGAATTTTTTTGATAAATAGTTGAAGAGAAATACACTGGATGCAGTGTAATGTATGCGATGCAATCGGTTTTGATGCTCTGAAATTGAGCTCTGAAATGTTGGAAACCATTAAATAATCAGAGCAAGTTTTTCCATCTTATATCAGGTTAAAACTAGTATGTTTATTGTTTTTTTTTGTTGTTTCTGTCTTTTTTGGGAGGTGGGGGAGGGGGTGAATATGGACATTCGAAGAAATGGCGGTCAGGTTGTCAGCCTGGCCTGTGTACATCTATTCCTTCTGTTCAAATCGTCTATATTATATTACACTTTGGCAGCTTGGAGACTGAATTTGTACCAACTCTCTTTTTCGGGATCCCACAAAGTTCTCCATCTGTCCATTTACCGATAAACGTCATTACTGCAGTTTTATTAATTTGTTTTAGGAAAGGGCTTTTATGGGGACAAATTTTTCCTCCTGAATGCCCACATTGCAAGTGACGAATTGCGGCTTCTAATGATAATTCAGTTCTTCATCACCGACTCAATTTAAGTGGCTATGTGAGTTACAAAGACGCGAATGCAGACTTTTGTAGAGAGCTTAAACCCCGCATGAAAACTAAACAAATTTATTGCAAGACTAGGACTACGCAAGACGGCAAAACTTATTAGCTAATGTTTCAACCAGCACAGGTAGTCTTCTGTCTTTTTCGAGGTCAACGCGAGGGAAACCCGTTTTATTCTTTGTTGTTTTCTCTCTCTACATTCACACCTTTATAGATATATGTATATATTTGCTGTGCCACATAGACTGCGTCGCTAAAGGCATTTCGTACGTGAATACTTTGTTCAGTTCAGCACAGACGCTCCCCCAACTAAAGCACTTGCGCAAGAAACGATTACAAAACCTACCTCGCTATCCACCGTATAGTGATTTATCCCGTGGTAAACGTTATTCTCCAATTTTGCTGAGTTATTTATTTTTTCCCATTTATGCCTCGGGGGTAGGGGAATTTGGTCAGTAAATGTAATCGTTATGCGCGGTATTAATCACTATTTCCGCCAGGGCAGGGGAATTTGAACAAGCAATAAAAAAATACAAATGTCTGGAAAGTAACTGGGAGACGTTGACATTTTGATTTATTTAACTGTGTAGCGTCTTTTATGCTAAAAATAATTGTTTATGTTCCAAAATGACGCTAAATGGCGGTATAAAACTGCTCCGACGTTTCGGCAATACTGCCTTCTTCAGGGTGCCACCCCCAAAAAGGCAGTATTGCCGAGATGTCGGAGCAGTTTTATACCGCCATTTAGCGTCATTTTGGAACATAAACAATTATTTTGATTTAGTTGCCGTGCATGCCGACCGTTGAACAGAAAAATCAAGAACTCTGTTTCGGTGAAAGTCAAATGGAACAGTATTTTTTCTGGAAAATCTCTTCGGAGATTGACGGAACGTCAGAAATTTTCTTACCATTTGTAAGGTTTCCCAGTTCTAGTCTCCCATCCTTCAGGTCTCCCACCAACGGAAAGAAATAACAGGAAACTGAGCTACAAATGGTAAGCGACATCTATTTCGGTTAGTTTGCTAATTTTGGAAAGAAGCCTTTCCATTTTTCAGTGGTCATTCCAACCGGTTCGCTCCAACAAATGGTAAGCACCCTAGAGTTCGTTCAGCATCACATTGCGGTAAACACGTCAAGCTGTAGCGGAGGAAATTGTTTTCCCTACGACAATTTGAAAATATCATTTATATAATAACCTGAATTCTACGCGCATTTTGATTGGTTCTTACTTATGATCTATCAGAGTACAGACACATGGATGACGTCACGCGGTGGTGTGACTCGCGCGCGTGATCAGAGTTCATAGTCCAGGGACCTGTTTCTCGAAAGCCCCGATAACTTTTCGGGCCCGTAAAGCAATTTTTAGTTATCTGTTTCTTAAAAACACAGAAGTGTATAGGCCTAAAACTTTGTATGTAGGGAGCCTCTGTTCACATTAAAAATATCATGAAATACAACAACTCTGCAATCATAAGGTTTGAGATTTTACTATGGCTTTCCGGGTGCGAAAACTTTTCGGGACCTTCGAGAAACGGGCCCCAGATCAGAGTTGTCGGCAAAGTTTTTCTCCGGCAAACTTGCGGGGCCACAACAAAGCAAAAAAGTTCAGCTTAATTACAAATCTTCAGTGAGAAACAATACGCCAAGCATCGTTCACCTTTCGAAGCATTTAACTGGGCGAGACAAGCTTGAAGAAGACAGTGAATTATTCGAGAAATTATCCGAAATCTGTATGAAAGTTTGACCGATGTTGTACAGTTGGACGACGCCACTGAAAACAAACGAATTGCGGTTGAACGCTTCGGTTAATGCTTACAGATTTGAACAACTTTCCAAATCGGAATAAAGGTTAGTTTTTTCATTGACTTTCAATTGACCATTTTTCTGTTTATTCAATCGGATTAACAATGCTTCGTGTTAACGAAAACTTAATAGTGAAATCAAAACAACTTAGCTCATCGGTACGGCAGCATTGCTCACACAGAAGTGTGCTGAAGTCTTGTGTTATTATATAAAACAAATAGATTTTATTTTGCCGTGCGTCTGTTCAGTAATAGATCACAGAAGACGTCAAAATGTGGTATGAACATCAGTGACCCACTCGGCTAGCACCTCGTGGGCCACTTCTCTGTTCATACCACATTTTGACGTCATCTGTGATCTATTACTGAACAGACGCACGGCAAAATGAAATCTATTTGTTAATTTCATCACAAACGCATCCAACGAACACTCGCGGAGGAAAAGCAAATGATCGCGCGTGTGGTCACGCGTGATGGACGCGTGATGCCCAGTGAACAGCCGTACCGCTGACTGAAACGGCAGGCTCAAAGGTAGAAATTCAACATGGCGGCTGTTTATTTTCCAGTTAAATTTATTTCATGCAAACTGGCTGAGACAAGTGTCCTTCCGTGAACTTTGAACAGCTCTTTGAATGACTTTATTGACAACCTGTTTGCACCTTTCACGAAGGATGAACCACGTTGGATTGACTAAGTTCAGCGCGCCTCAAAGCAACAGTACATGTCAATTGAGATCGATCAAAGAATCGAAGTGCAGCGAGGAAGAACAAATTCTTCAAAAGAAAGCATCTGTGTGTCGATAAGTGGCATGTATGTAGTATTACTTTCTTGTTTCTTTACTTTGATGTGCCTAAATGTTGAATTGAGCGAGCTTGTGAAGAAAATCTTTCGCTGCTATTTTTACATTTGCTATATCACAACATTGCCGAATTATATGGCTCTGAAAACGCTCCGAAAAATGTCCTAACTGCCTTTTCTTCGCCAATATTTTGATTGTTATCTAAAGATTTATGCTTGATTAGCTATTTCGTACCGATTTTATGCCAAATTGAGGCAAATAAATGGCTTCTGTGTTTCGGTGAATTTTGATGAAATAGCAAGAAATCGTTAAGTCACGTGTGTTTAGTTCCTCAATACGAATAAAATATTGAAGTCCCCAGACATTTTGTGGCATTTTTGTGAAGTTTAATGATGGATTTCATTACCCATGTAAGAATAATGTATATAAGTTGTTGCTCATGGGAGATATTGGGCACTAGTTAAATGCTTTTTCCAACAGTACGAAATGTGTACCTTCCAAAAGACCGTTTGAGGAGAAGAAATCAAATTTGACGGTTAAAGTGAATTATTGTACTTAAAGCCTAATAACCACAGAATATAATGCAGTGAATTTTATTTTCAGAAGTCTTTTTTTCTTGTGGAACTGGTCAATCAAAGTCAGCTAATTAAATATGCATAAATTAGTGGAAAAATGGCCAATTTTGCAAAAGGAGCCATAACTTGAAGGGAATATAATATTTTGAGTTGATGTTTTGCCACAGTAAATAGCTCACCATACCCAAAAGTTATGCTAAGTTTGGGCGAAATCGGTGATATGAGCTGTATCACCTGTTGCATGGTTCTGCCCTGTTCTCTCACGGGCACACTCTTAAAGAAAAGAACCCGCCAATTCCCACACAAAAACTGCGTGCTTTTTCAATAATAGCTATATATCGTGCACACAAACACAAATTATTTTTTCGTAAATCCTGTAGCATTAATCACTTGCCTACTTAATATTCCCGGCAAAAAATTCAGAGAGATCAAAATAATGTATATAGCCACAGGCAGCCCAAGCTTGATAGTGTCTGTATTTTGTTACTTACCAGACATAACTAATCGATGACATCAATGGCATCAATGAAATCAACTGAATCAATGAGTAATCAATAGGTAATTGATAGTTACACAGCAGCTGAACCTTTAAGATTTGTATTGCGGAAAACTTTGGATTTTTAATAAGGAAAACCTGAAAATGCGAGTGATTTTTGAATAAACAATAGCTTATCTCGCTTCAGTCGTTTGTTACGCAAATCGACTCAGAAACCTCACTAGAGACAAAGAAACAAACGACTGAGGCGAGGTAAGTTGTTCTTTATAACTTACCGAGTTACAATGGACCGAGTTACATCTCCGACTTATTTCAACATCGCAATTCTCATTACAACCTACGGAACAGTGGCTTAAATCTTGTTCAACCATCCTACAACAATCGCTTCTACCACAACTCTTTCACCTACAAATTAACTCACTTATGGAACCAGCTGCCTTCTTATGTTAGACAATCCAGTAACTTGAGAGACTTTCGAAAACATTTGGAAACATTTGACTTTTTTTAATTTTAAGGCTAGTTGCAATTGGAACTATTGTATTTCATAGATTTTAGCGACTTATTTTTAGTATAATTATCATTTTTCAAGTTTTTAATCCTGGGTGTAACATTTAGTGTGGGTGGGTTAAAGCATTTTTACATTTTAATTTTTTTACTCATAAGATATTGTAATCTAGCTATTTTTAAATTTTTAATTGTTTTTATAATGTATTTTAATTATTGTCATGCGCTTTTAACATGAGCCTCTGGCTCGGATTATATAGAGGGCAACCTCATGATTGATTGATTGATTGATTGATTGATTGATTGATTGATTGATTGATTGATTGATTGATTTACTCAACACTTGCTCGTATTTTCAGGTTTAAAAATTCAGTTTCTCCCTGTACAAATCATTTCCAGTACCGTTGTGTAATTCGATGCGTGATATAATACGGACGTCATTCATGATGAGCTTGGGCTACTTTTGATATGATGTAGCTGTGTTATTTTCCATTTTTCTGTTTAACCCTGTCAAAGTTCGCGGAAAATTGTACAAACAAATAAGTAAAAAACAGCGAAACGGGACTATATGCCTAGTCTTGTCACAACAAGATCTTTTAAATTTGATCAATAACATTTTTTGCCACGTTAAGCTTTAAATTCCGCAATTCCGTTACCTGCAAAGGACTTGGGGCACTTACCTTGTTTTTCAAATTCCAACGTTTTCATATTTTACGTGTTATATTACCCCCTTCCCCGCTTTTCAACGTTGTGTGTTGTGAAAAAGTAATAACTTCTATAGTTAACAACATTGTCTGAGGGGGGGAGGAGGGTGTCCCTAGTCTTTCGAATGCACTCATCGACTAGTAATACAAAACTATGCGCCAGGGACTTTTGTCTAGAATTCTAGTATCGAAATTTGTGACATTGGATGGGTTAGCCACTAGCAATTTGTGCCTAACAACCCCTGCGTAGTCAAAATACTAGTCATTTATACCCCTTAATGGTCTTTGGCAGGATTTTACAGCTGTCACAAAATGGATTAAAATTTTAAGAGTTTATATGGTTTTGGGGGACGCTGGCTTACAATTAGGGACCGTTTGTAAGGATTTTGAACCAAGTTTCAATGTCCACAACTTCGTTTCTGTTCATGCTGAAAGCATCAAACTTAGTCAAATGACCAATCTCACCGTGATCTTTCATGTGGTGGTATCAGATTACCGATTACTTGGAATTTGAAACTCGCTCCAGTTCCCTGCGCAACTTCGGAACGGCCAATTCAAGATGGCGACTGCTCGAATCAGAAACAACGATTTAAGTTAAAAGACGTGTTAGGTCGTTATGTGAAGCAAAACCTTCGTCAAATCGAACTCTTAGACTTTGTTTCAAGGGATTTAATTGAATATGAGTGGAGTTTAAGGACACTAGACAGACTGACTGGAGTGAGTAAATCCCACGTGCTTCCACAAAAAAAATAATAAAAAATATTGAATGATAAAGATGAAATATTCATTTTGTCACAAAAAGCGTGGGACAAATTAAAGAAAAAATCTGAGTCCCCGACGGGAATCGAACCCATGGCCTCCCAGATACCGGTTGGGCTCTCTAACCAACTGAGCTAAGAGAGACTCGAGGTGAGCTGGGCCATTTACTCGGTTGATATGTGACACGCATCCTGCATACTGCTAGGATCAGCAATGTCGAAATCATCAAGTTTGTAGTAAACAATAAAGATGGTTAATTTAAGCTCGGTGATAAGAAATGAAGATGAATTTTTCAACAATGACACGAGCATGGGACAAAGAAAAATTCTGAGTCCCCGACGGAAATCGAACCCATGGCCTCCCAGATACCGGTTGGGCGCTCTAACCAACTGAGCTACGAGAGACTCGTGGCGAGCTGGGCCATTTACTAGGTTGATATGTGACACGCGTCCTGTAATGTATACGGCTAGGATCAGCAATGTCGAAAGCATCTAGTGTGTAATAAAAAATAAAGACAAAATGAACATTTGATCTTTATCATTGTCAACGAGCTTAACAATATATTTATTTACCATCTTTATTATTTATTCTACAGCAAATATATTGATTTCTTAAACAATCTCCCACTGTGTGAATTTTAGGGTTTTCTAGTTCTATTGTGACTTTATTTCCTGTTCTCTTTGAGAAATAACTTAACAAAGGTTTGTTCAGTATTGCTTCATAACCTTACGTATGCGACAAAAGAGCCAGCTCACCCGGTTTAAACACGTCATGTGCCCAGTTGTTCAAAGGGTGGATAACGCTATCCACAGGGTAAATCGCTATCCAGTGGATAAGCGTTACCAAAACAAACGAGTCTATCAACTGGATAGTGCCAGATCAGGTTGATATAGCGAGTATCTGAGCTAAGCTGGCAGTTGTTGCTATGGTGACGAGAAATCCGTTTCTGGGTTAGCAAGATTCAACTGGCGCCATACCTAATAATAATTTTGTACACCATAAAGAGAAAATAACTTTTGATGGTGTGCTATGGTAGCGCCCTTCATGGTTTATGTATCACAACACCGCATAACGTATAACCGACGGAAGTGACTTCTGTTTGAACTTAGTTATCTTATACATACGCCAAAGTAGAAAACAGTCCATCCAACGTTTTCAAAACATGCCTATTCTGTCAATCATATCATGACTTTGTTGTTTTGTAACCAAGCCAACCAAGACACAAAACATGACCTTGGAAAATTATTCTATAAAGGAATTCTTTTATTAAAATGGCGCGCAGCAAGACCTAATGAAGTGCAAGTGGTGTTTTTAAACTGAAAATAAATCTGAACAACTGAATTTGCTTTCTTCTGTTCTTGGCTTATCTCGCAAACGGAGAGAGGTTTCCACCTGTTGATTCTTTAATAGACTTGCCATGAACTGGATGTGTTTTCGATCGGTCGTGAGTTCCACGCCTTGCGGCCACGCATTGCCAAAAATAAATGAAAGCCAACTGGTCAGCCTCCCACCAGCTGAGATTTTTAGTAAACACAGTTGTCTGTTTTTAGCACCGCAGTGCTAAATCAACCGACGCAAATTTTATATCTGGCTTATTTTATTTATTAATTTATTTATTAATTTATATATATATATAAACGTAAGAACTACTCCGGTCGAAAGTGGCGTAAAACAAGAACTTATAGCAAGAAAACTCTATAAAATTGTAACTCCGGATCCGCAGTTGTTGCTGCAGATAGTGCCTACTATGGTTTTCGGAATGCAAACTTTGGTTGAACTTTCGAACTGTGCAGTGACAAGGAAAGTTCTCGCAACGGTAAACTTTTGGCTTCGCGCGTCATACGAGTGACGAAGTGCCAGCTAGCGACTGTTTAACGATGAAATCACCATAATCTTAGAATAAGTCAAACACAAGAAGCTAAACTCTTACGCTTCTTCGTGCTCTCCACACCTCCCCCGTGCACTATAACTCGATAGTGCGCGCTAAAGCATGAACCAATTTTAAAATTATTTCAAAAACCTCATTTCTATTATATTGGCAAAACTGCAAACAGCCCAACAGTTTTTCGAGGCTGAAAACCCCAATTGGAATATTTGTAATGCATGAAAATAACAACTAAAAGAACGTTGAGTTTACTTTAACTTTTATCAATTTTTTATCAATTACGCACTTTTATCAATTTTAATTGTAAGTTATCAGCTTAAAAATGTTCACTTCGAACTTCATCTGGGTCAGAAGGTGTCTAAAGTGTCTAAGCCAGTTTGAATCATGAATAGTTTGACGTAATTGGTCTTTAATAACAAAACAGTCTGCACCACCTCCCAGTCTCTTTGTTCTCTATCCGTCTGAAAGACAACACTTATCATTTATAAAGTCAGTAATGCGAAGCCGCCTTAATTCAGTTCACAGGGGCTCTCCGAGAGGTAAATATAGGTTTTGACGCGGGTTTACTTAAGCTTTGTCGAAGGTTTTAACAGTCCTTTTTCCGTCTTTAGAAGTGAGCTTTTGTGCTAAGTCTCTAAGGAGAAGTGAACCCCAACTTCGGTAAGTTTTGATTAGTTACTGCGATCATTTTTTTTTTATTCGCGCATGAAAGTGTAAACTCTGTCAACAAGTAGGTTCACAATGACCCATGAAACTACTTCTCACATCAAAATCAATTTTTGAGCGTCAGAAATAAGGTAACTGGTCAGGAAAATGTGAAAGAGGAGTTGTTTTGCTGATGATTCTTTCACTGTAGAACAATCATATACTGACCCCAGCTAAACGATGTCATTAACGAAAATAATTTAGTCCGCCTTATTTAGTCTTTGTCGCCAACGGGAAATTAGAAATGTGTTTATAATATGAAGACACGTTTTTTTTTTTGTCGCCCTGTTTGGAATATGTGGTCGGCGAGCGAACATTTTTGTCGGCAAATTTTTGGCGTAACAAGCATTTTTGATCAGTCAGTGATTAACCAAACATAAAATTTATTAAGAAAGTTATAAGAAGTTGTAGGAGGATAGTTTCTTTTTACTTTGCTAAACATTTTAGGCTAAAAAGGCAAGGAAAACGTATTTGGGGTATTCCATTCAATAAACAAAATTTAATTGAGAGGTAATTGTCAACGAAAGTATTTCAGTCATTCTATAGACGCTATACTACAGAAGCGTCGCAGTGAGAGCAATTTAAAACCGGATCATTGAACACGTAAACGCTACTGAGATCATGAAAAGAATTGATCTCAAGCTGGAAACAAAAGAATTAATTAAAGGATGCATTCGATGGCTGGAAACGTCGAGAAGAATATTTGAGCCAGCATGAAGTTAAGAGGCGTGAAGAGGTGGCCCGCCTTGCTTTCCTATACACTTCGGTGAACTCGAAATAAACTTTGACCACTGCAAAACAATATACAGTAAAACCCACAAGTAAGAACCTAATTTTAAAGAACCTGTTGCCAGTTAAAAACCCTATTTTTAAGAACCTCTTTAGGCCACCCCAATAAAATGTTTCGTTTCCCATCGCCCCGTCCCTTGTGATGGTGGGTCGGTCGGTCGGGCAAAAAAAAAGAATGGATACTTTAAGGGGTCTGGGTTCATTTAAGAAGCCAAGAGATGCAGAATCGAAAGATTTTGTTTCAGTCGATCTCGCTGAGAATGTTAGAACAATCATTAATGCCCTTGGCGCGAAACAGCCTTTGAAAAACTTAGTATCGATGTTAATTAAAGACAAGGACATCACATCACACCAATTGTTGTTAATAAAACAAGATCGTGTGCTTGTAAATTAAAGTACTTGCCTCTTTGACTATAGTGAATTTGTAAATTTTTTTTACATTTCGAAAAAAATGGGTCGGTTGGGCGATGGGAAACGAAACATTTCGAAATAGGTTCTTATTTTCTAAAATCGATTAAAAAATTTACTTTTACTGAGGCAAATAAGTTGACATTCTGGATCCTCTTTGGAGACAACTATGAGCACTCCAGTTGCAATGTAAATGCCAATGTTGAAAGTTTGACTCGGCATTCTGGACGAATACCTTGTCCTGTTGAAGAGCTGTGAATAGTTCTGAAGTGCTACAAAGCCTAGAATGGAGTGAAGTTACGCCAATTCATAAACTTCTTTGAAAGGTCAGCCGCTTCGATAATTTCTTTCACAGACAATTTTTAAATGTGTGGCGGGCTCTGTAAATATCTTACTCGCTTGTTTTCAGGTGTGCAAATATTTGTTTAGTCTTAACCTGGTTTTTGTCAGCTGTTGACATTAAAATTTGGCACAATTCTTAGTTGTATTTTTTGCATTGCTTATTTCAGCGCCGGGTGAATACTGTGAATATTGATTGCCGTGTTTACGACAACTGTCTGTGTCTCCATCGAGTTATAGAAACACAATATTTAACCAATCAGCGCACGTATTTACTTTGTGCTATTTTCTAATAATGGTTGTAAAAGGCTAAACGTAATCAACTCCAATAATAATGGTTGTTAAGCAATTCCGTTGAACATTCAAGCAATAAAGGCAAAAATAAAGTTAACAAAAAGAGTGCATAGCATGGCCACAGTTTTAACACAGTTGATAAGAATTTTGTCGAAATTCTAGCCCTCAAACTGACCCCGCGAGAGAAAAACGAATTCGAAGTTCTCCATATCTTATCCCAGTTAAAATGGACGTTTCACGTCGGTTCAAACTAATACACATTTTAAGCTCATTGCAAGCCTTGGCATTAACTTTCTCGACAATGCTTTAGAATTTAATAGCGGGGTCAATAATAGAAATTAATTACAGTGAGATGTTTCAAACAGTATTTAAAATGAGAAGACTTTTGGTAATTAATTTTTGCACTTATTGCTCTAGTTTGTAAGCCAATAAAGGCCCGAGACTAGTGTTCCAAAGAAACTGCTCTTTACCTTCAAGCGCTTCCCTTTTTTTTAAAAAAACTAAAGAAATATATTTAGTGTTTATCTTATAAAATGCTTTGTTTCTTCAGGATTCAGAAACCAAGAAATACAACAGCATGGACCGAATATCCTGCTTGTCGATTATCTTCGCTGTTTTCCTGTTTGGAGCTGCTGATGTCCACGGTATGTTAAAGTCTTGTTGGAAATTTTAAAATATTCCGCATGATTAGATGAGAATCCATAATGAACTATGTTACTTAAATAATTTTTAAAAAGAACTTCAGAGATCGAGTCACACGGTATAAGTAGAAACTCAGTCGTGTTCTTTTGGAAATCTGCTAATCTGTTTGGTTCTCCCATTGTTTTCTATTTAACAATTAGATTATTAGCTCGAGCTATGACAGAGGCCTCATCAACTATCATCTAATTGTTTTGGTAGAATTCTAACTCATTTTTCTTCAAATAATGATTTCTGATTATTTTTGTAGCAATAAACTTCACGCTTTAGCGAAATCGCGCGCCTAGACAGAATTGTGATTTGAAACTTTAAGTGATCAATTTATTTAGTAATTTTGACGTCTTTAAACTCATGTAACGCAAATTTCCCCGTTTTAGTCTTCTTAGGAATTGAATTTCCCAACAATATTTCTAAAGTTCCTCCGAAATTCCGGAGGAACAAGAAAATGTCGCCATTCTGTAGACGACCTTCAGGCACTGTACACTACTGTTAATTAGTAGAAACTCAGTTGTGTTCTATTAAAAATCCGCGAATCTGATTGGTTCTCCGACTGTTTTCTATTTTAACAATAGAGTGTTTCTGTCGAGGAACTATCAGCTGATAGTTGCCCCGCGGAAATTTGATGTTCTTAAAACAAATATTAGCCCGAGAAGCGAAGCTTCGAGGGCAAATATGCTAGTTTTAAGAACATCAAATTTCCAAGGGGCAACTATCAGACCGATAGTTCCGAGACAGAAACACTCTATTGTCTTTATTGTTCACCACTAAATTTTCTTCCGCGCGCACATACAAAAACAAGCAGCGTGAATTATTTTTACTTTTGAGGATCAAAAACTCAATTGAAAGCCGAAATTTAACAAACGAAACAAAACCAGACGAGAAACCCACTAAATGCAGTGAATTTGGTTGCCAGGGTTTTTTTGTCTGCAGGCAGCTTGTTTACAAAAAACAGTCACGGGCGGGCACTATCGATCCGGGCATTTTTCACGGGAGGGCACTATGGGCTGATAGTGCCCTCCGGCGGACGGGCACTATCGCGTCACGTGTTCAATTTAAACCAATCAGAATCGGAGAAAATTTAGTGGTGAACTATAATTGTTAAATAGAACACGATCAATTATTAAAATGGAGCGAACTTGTAAATAACATTATCTCCACAAAACTAAACAGCAACAAAAGGAGAAGTAAAAATGGTGAATGAACAACTTTAAAGGGGCAGTATCACGAAAAGTCTTCTAAGTTTTTTGTGTAAACTATGATAGAATTGTGACGGACTGCACTCAGTGATAAACAACATAACCTCAAAACAACAAAAGAAAGGCCGCATAAGTTCATTCTCCAAGGTGTGAGCAAACCTAATTTTTACAAGTAACACAAGGCCAGGGCACTATAAGTGGCTTTCCAATTAATGCCAACACTTTCATTGTATTTTCAAGTAGCATTAAGGTCTGGTTCTATGTAATTACAAGGAGCCTGCAAACTGAAACTTTAGTGACTGTACTAAAGAGGTTTTGAACTAATAAACAAGCTCGAAACAGTAATCAGAGAAAGGGTGCTAGTAAAAAACAAGACAGACAGATATTTTTAAAGGTAGATAATTGCAGTTCCAAACTGATTTAAAATTTTTATTGTTTTGATATGTAAAATATGTATTTATTTTCGCGTTTTTAAATTTCGCGCAATGTTTTTATCGCACGTACTAAATTTCGCGATTATTTTGAAATCGCGAAAATTAGTACTCGCGAAAATTGGTAAGAATAAGGTACTTTGTCCCTGAAGAGCAAGTAGCTACCTTGAAATATTATTTTTGTTCATAAAAATGTCATACAGTAGGTTACCATCAAGAGAAAAAAGGGGGCTTAATTGAGCTTTTAAAGTACTGTGATGTATTCAAAGCATACGAACGTGCGACAGATAGATGGAAACTCTATCAATGTGTTAAAAACCACATAGCTTGGGAAATCCCATACTAATTTGGGGACACTAATACATATATATATATATATATGTATAAATAGTTACTAAAAACAGACAATTAAAAATGCTTAAAACTTTGTAAAATATTGAATAATAATATAAAGATCTAATACTAATTATACTCATCTAATGTAATGTAAAAATTGAATAATGTGAAAAGTTGATATAAAAATTAAGCAAAATAAACAAAACTCATTCTATAGAAAAACTTATAAAATAAAAATAATTCACTGTTTTCCTCACAGCTCAAGCTCAGGGAGTCCTTGCCAATATAGACTGCAGCAATGCCCAAGGGATTATTATTGATATCACCATACCTGATATCGCTAATTGGGATAACGCCGATACCGCTGACGTCGATGCCTGGGCTTTGAACGGTAGAACCGGCGTTGCATCATGTAAGCCGACATTTGACAGTGAGTCCGGACAGGTGAAATACTCTGGGGTTAGCGTGGCGACCTGTGCCGATGCACCGACCGTATCTGCCGACAACACAAAACTGGAATACGTGTTTGTAATTAGTGCTAGTGCATCTAACTCACCGGTAACCTATCAATATGACCACGCATACACCATCAAGTGCCTTTATAACAGGGAACAAGACAACTTGATGGCAAGCTTTGAACCAGGTCATCTATTAACAGCCTCTGGTGAAGGTAAGCCCGAAGTAATAAAAATGAGTAGCAGCTTACTATCCAAGTAGTAGCTAAAGTCTCTCTCAAAACAATTGCATTTGCTACTAACCTGACGCAAATTCGTTAATTTAGTTTGCGTGAGTTTATCCTCAGTTTGAAACAGATTACCTAGGCTGAAAACAAATTTTGTCTGAATCAAAGTGGCTATAAGCCACTAAACTCGGAAAATTTATTATAAAACAAGAATCGAAAGAAACAAACTGACAAATACAGATTTGCCAAAACAAATAATGTTAAACTTTCCACACATCAGTTCACTTCACTTAGTTTCATTGTCATCTAGCTGCTCATCGAGAGCGGGCCAAAAGGCCAAGTGATAGAGTTCCCATCGGTTGCAATTTGTTATCTTTCTTTGTATTTTTCCTTTTTGTTTTTTGAAGGTTAGGCAAAATAATAATATCATTAGAAAAAGTAAGTTTTGATCTATTTCAAGAATACTGACATTAATACAATATTTCGGCTGGTAATTAAGCATGTTACTATCATGTAATTTAACTAGAAATGTAGGTAATCAGAGAACAGGTCTAATTCTCTAGAGGCCTTAAAACACTTGCACGCAATGCGTGCCTATGTTGAACAGGAAACGAGTGAAAGGGGGAAAGGAGTGAAATTCACTTCGCTTACTGCAACTCTTTTCCGAATTCAAAACGATTCGACCCACAATAGCTACACCTTACAGGCTTTTGGTGTCTTTGTTTTCAATTGAAAGTTAATTGAAGACTCTCTTTGTTCGAGACACAGGGTCACCGCTGTGAATATGTTCTTTCCTTCCAGACCTTAATGATTTTACAATTACATTCACCTTGCATTACGGTACTGGTCATGCTCAGCAAGATAATGAAATTGCCGCTGATGCCGTCCTTGACTTGGGGACTCCGATGTACGGAAAAGTAACGGTTCATGATGCCGGTTTTCCAAATCTGGATATTCATTTCCGGTCTGTCACGGCCAGTGAAGATAGTAATGGCTTGGTCAACCCAGTTATATTAGTCACTAATGGGTGAGTAGAATCCGTTTATAGAATTCGAACATTTTAGCTAGCCAGTGTTTAGCCTTAAACCACGGCAAAGGTAATGCGAAGATACTGTAAAAGCTCTATTAATTTCCTGTTTTTTTTTTCTTTTAAGTCCATTGGGGGGGGGGGGGGGGGGCTTAAGGGGCTTAACCACAGATGTGGCCGTTTATATTAATCTAAAGGATAGAAAGCTAAAATAAGAAGGCTTAAAGTATTGTTTCAGCAAAGGTGAGGGAGAACCAGCCAACCAGGTGTCACAATAGAATGTTGGGAGCGAAGGGAATGGAAAAATTTCCTTCACTTGTTGAGAGCATTGAGCGAAAGAGAAATATAACCAGGCTTTCTTTCAACTAAGAGCCCATGAAATTATATCCCGGATGACCGGAACTACCTAATCGGAAGCTGGGAAAGAATTACTTAACAAGTTACATAAAATCATTTTTTGTCAAATAACTATCCTTTTTTAATGTTTTAGTGCTGTTCAGTTGGCAACACATAAAATAGCAACAATAATAAGAACATATGGTGGATGAATATCTCAAAAAGTGTAAATTTACCTCGTTTTCTCGTTCACAATATGTCATGATATACCGTCTTGGGATTGGGGGAGGCTTATAGAGAGGTAGCCTGCGTTGCAGACGAACTAAACCCCGGTATAGTCCCCGGTATACCGGGGTTTAGTTGGTCTGCAACGCAGGCGGATATAGGTAAAGGGCACTGGAAAGGAAGGAATGTGGAAGTTACCTGCAACAAATTCGTAAACTGAATTATTCTAGTAGTAGTGAAAACCAGTAATAAAAATTTGTATGGTGGCGACAGCACAGTGATGTTTTTATTCATAGAGTGGCTGCGCAGCGCAAGTGTTGCACTTTTTAAGGCCAAGTCTTACTGGCAATATGTTCTTTTTACGAACGTGTTTCGCAACACTGTTGGCGGAGTGGAAATTGAAAAGCTTCAAACGTAACGTAAAAACTCTAGGGGCGCATTTTTTTCTTTTTCGCACCCTCTGGGGACTTATTAGAGGCGGGATCCGCCTATTACACGTTATTTATCAGTTAGTGTACATAGAAAAGAAAAAGTGTTTTAGTTACAAAATGGCAACAGTGATAAGTAAATGTTGTGGATAAGTACCTTTAAAGCAAAAAGTTTTCTTGTTTCCTCATTCATAATTATAATTTGTCATGTCTTGCCATCTAGGGAGGGGTAGGGCTTAATAGAAAAGGGAAGAGCTCATTGAAAAATTTAACTTCCAGACAGGGGGCTTAATAGATAAAACACCCAGAAAAGTTCAGTATCGCGATTCTCTTATGGTTTTGCTTACAGGAGAGACGCTTATACAATGTCGTCACACTTTCTCGGTGTGTGTTAAATTGGGTTGGCAACTGAATTAAAAACTTTTTGCGATGAATCGTGTTGGTGATTTATTATCTCCTGCCAGTTTTTGGCACTTGAAACAAATTGCAACTATCTAACTTTTCTAGCTTATCTATAAACTAACTTATCTGTACAAACGAGATTTTTTATTGAATGAATATAATTAGCCTTTCTGCATATTTGCTCCTTCCAAAATAAACACTACTAATTTGTCTTCGCTTGTTGAAGACATCGAGCGAAAGAGAATTGAACACGCTTGCCTCGATTCTATGTAAGGGCACAAGATGAATATCCCGTATGACCGGAACTACCACCCAAACTGGAAGCCGGGAGATGCAAACGTCACAAGCTACATAAAATTATTTATTTCTAGAAATAAATGGGATTTAACTTTCTAGTGTACTAATGGCTTTTCTTTCTTTACTTAGCTGTGCAGATGCCACTACGGTGGTGGATAATGTGGAATGCGACGCTAATGTGGATGACAGATTTAATATGTTAGCCAATGGTGCTTTCCGATACCCAGGTCAAGCAGCCTCTGACGCAGTTTACTTCAGGGCCACAGTATTAATTTGCCTAGCAGATAATGCGGGCACCGAATGCAAGACTGAATGTGCCGCCTGCGCCGGAAATGCACGAAAGAGACGTGCAACTATTCAGGAAGTCACGCAAACAACCTACTACGTGACTGCTGGTCCATACAAAATTGGAAACCGCAATAAAGGTTTGTGATCTAAGAACACTTTGGCTTATATTAATCATCGAAATATTCGAATTTGACTTATTTATCGAACTTGATTGAAGATCTTTCAACTTCCAGTTTCGGGCTAAGGTTATTAAAACGATACAGAGAATGATTTTAAAAACTCTAGCCTGCGCGTAGTTTAGGCTGAATACACGCGCGAGTGGCGAAGCCGCGCGCCACAACAAGCGAGTCGGTCGGTGATGTGAGGAGAAGTCCTGGGTGGAGACAGATGTCTGGAGCGGAGGCAGAAGTCTGGGCGGAGGCAGAAGCCTGGGGCGGAACCGCGAGGATAATTCGTTCTCGCGGCTTCGCTATTCACGCGTGTTTTTTTCCAAACGTTAGCCCTGCTCGCAGGCTAGCAAAACTTCTTTAAGTAAAAACCGTAACAACTGTCGGTTGTTGAAGTAACTTTATAAAGTAATAATCATAAGCAGATATAGATAAGCAGCTGAGTTTGTGATGGTAGATTTTTGTAATAAGATTATCTGGGTTACCTAACATATAAATACCAGTTTTAATTGACTTATTTATATATTTATATGACATGTGCCGGCGGGTTCTCAGTTTTTTAAAAATTACGTTTCCCCTTGGGGAGGTGGCAGGGTACTAAGCGGACCGGGAAACAATGAGAAAGTTGGGAATTTGTGCCATCTTTACAGAAGGAAGGGTGATCTAGTATGCTGAGACAAGAACAGAATTAAATATCGACTGGCTTTTATACTTCTAATTATTAAACTAGTAGTTCTATCCAACGGCTAATGTTAACTGACAATAAAATAGGGAGGAAAATTTGCTTTGACCATTTGGGTCAATCCTTAGAGACACTTTAGGTAATTCCCCAGTATTGCATTGCGCATCCCGTACTGCGCATAATTTTACGCGTGATAAGCGCGCGCACATTAAGGAAATGGCGGCTTTTTCTATACGGCTTGGCTCGCAAGAGAGATAATCGCCGTTTTCTCGTAAACGAGTACCGGGACCTATCCTTTTTTATTATTTTTTTTTTAGTCTAGCAATCACCTTCTTTCTATAAAGTGAATATAAACAAATTTCTATTGTAGAAAAATAAATACAGTAATAACAGAAATAAATTGAAATGTGAACTTAGCCAGCACTCGTGATAACATAATTGCTGATATTGTAAGGAGTTATAGGTATATTCAAGCTCTTGCTGCTCCTAAACGAATACCGAGACCCCTCATTTTTATTTCAAAAAAAAGTTCTCTCAGAATAAACAACCAGTAGGCAATGTTTGGGCGAAATCTATTGTCGGTTCTATTTCGATGGAATTACCTTGAATGTAATACAGTAGTCTACTTACGACAACTTACCACGAAAGCCATTGAGAGAGGAGATCACTGGCAAGAGACTGTGTGAACAAAAAAGGTTCACTTTCCTTTGTTCGCTTCTTCCTGAGCTCGCTCCTGAGCTGTTAATATAGTGAAACCAAGAGGTATATTAAATCTCTTCTTACATGGCGTCTTATTTATTTTAACAGAAACTGCTGTTGACAAGGATGAGGGCGCAGCTTTCCCCACCTATGCGATCGCGGTTGTGGCTGTCTGTGGTGTCGTGGCCATCGCTATCGTCAGCGCCGTCGTGGTCATTGTGCTTCGCCGACGCCGCCGCCAAAATACTACAGTTGCTGAGCCGCATTATACTGGCGTTACAGCCTAATCAACACAGGTTCTGGCCACATATTCGGAGCAGAAATAGCTGAAAAGTCATATTGTAGTGAATGGACAA
>NC_135770.1:4926727-5039227 GCF_052425735.1 Oculina patagonica
AGTAGAGTAGAGTAGAGTAGAGTAGAGTAGAGTAGAGAGAGTAGAGTAGAGTAGAGTAGAGTAGAGTAGAGTAGAGTAGAGTAGAGTAGAGTAGAGTAGAGTAGAGTAGAGTAGAGTAGAGTAGAGTAGAGTAGAGTAGAGTAGAGTAGAGTAGAGTAGAGTAGAGTAGAGTAGAGTAGAGTAGAGTAGAGTAGAGTAGAGTAGAGTAGAGTAGAGTAGAGTAGAGTAGAGTAGAGTAGAGTAGAGTAGAGTAGAGTAGAGTAGAGTAGAGTAGAGTAGAGTAGAGTAGAGTAGAGTAGAGTAGAGTAGAGTAGAGTAGAGTAGAGTAGAGTAGAGTAGAGTAGAGTAGAGTAGAGTAGAGTAGAGTAGAGTAGAGTAGAGTAGAGTAGTAGTAGAGTAGAGTAGAGTAGAGTAGAGTAGAGTTGAGTAGAGCAGAGTAGAGTAGAGTAGAGTACAGTAGAGTAGAGTAGAGTAGAGTAGAGTAGAGTAGAGTAGTAGTAGAGTGGAGTAGAGTAGAGTAGAGTAGAGTAGAGTAGAGTAGAGTAGAGTAGAGTAGAGTAGAGTAGAGTAGAGTAGAGTAGAGTAGAGTAGAGTAGAGTAGAGTAAAGTAGAGTAGAGAAAATAGAGTAGAGTAGAGTAGAGTAGAGTAGAGTAGAGTAGAGTAGAGTAGAGTAGAGTAGAGTAGAGTAGAGTAGAGTAGAGTAGAGTAGAGTAGAGTAGAGTAGAGTAGAGTAGAGTAGAGTAGAGTAGAGTAGAGTAGAGTAGAGTAGAGTAGAGTAGAGTAGAGAAGAGCAATGAGAGGGAAGATAGAGTAGAAGAGTAGAGTAGAGCAAAGTAGAGTAGAGTAGAGTAGAGTAGAGTAGAGAAGAGTAAAGTAGAGTAGAGTAGATTAGAGTAGAGTTGAGTAGAGTAGAGTAGAGTAGAGTTGAGTAGAGTAGAGTAGAGTAGAGTAGAGTAGAGTAGAGTAGAGTAGAGTAGAGTAGAGTAGAGTAGAGTAGAGTAGAGTAGAGTAGAGTAGAGTAGAGTAGAGTAGAGTAGAGTAGAGTAGAGTAGAGTAGAGTAGAGTAGAGTAGAGTAGAGTAGAGTAGAGTAGAGTAGAGTAGAGTAGAGTAGAGTAGAGTAGAGTAGAGTAGAGTAGAGTAGAGTAGAGTAGAGTAGAGGAGAGTAGAGAAGAGTAGAGTAGAGTATAGTAGAGTGGAGTAGAGTAGAGTAGAGTAGAGCAAAGTAGAGTAGTGTAGAGTAGAGTAGAGTAGAGCAGAGTAGAGTAGAGTAGAGTAGAGTAGAGTAGAGTAGAGTAGAGTAGAGTAGAGTAGAGTAGAGTAGAGTGTAGAGTAGAGTAGAGTAGAGTAGAGTAGAGTAGAGTAGAGTAGAGTAGAGTAGAGTAGAGTAGAGTAGAGTAGAGTAGAGTAGAGTAGAGTAGAGTAGAGTAGAGAAGAGTAGAGTAGAGCAAGAGTAGAGTAGAGTAGAGTAGAGTAGAGTAGAGTAGATATAGTAGAGTAGAGTGAAGTAGAGTAGAGTAGAGTAGAGTAGAGTAGAGTAGAGTAGAGTAGAGTAGAGCAAAGTAGAGCAAAGTAGAGTAGAGTAGAGTAGAGTAGAGTAGAGTAGAGTAGAGTAGAGTAGAGTAGAGTAGAGTAGAGTAGAGTAGAGTAGAGTAGAGTAGAGTAGAGTTGAGTAGAGTAGAGTAGAGTAGAGTAGAGTGTAGAGGTAGAGTAGAGTAGAGTAGAGTAGAGTAGAGCAGAGTAGAGTAGAGTAGAGTAGAGTAGAGTAGAGTAGAGTAGAGTAGAGTAGAGTAGAGTAGAGTAGAGTAGAGTAGAGTAGAGTAGAGTAGAGTAGAGTAGAGTAGAGTAGAGTAGAATAGAGTAGAGTAGAGTAGAGTAGAGTAGAGTAGAGTAGAGTAGAGTAGAGTAGAGTAGAGTAGAGTGTAAGGTAGAGTAGAGTAGAGTAGAGTAGAGTAGAGTAGAGTAGAGTAGAGTAGAGTAGAGTAGAGTAGAGTAGAGTAGAGTAGAGTAGAGTAGAGTAGAGTAGAGTAGACTAGAGTAGACAAGAGTAGAGCAAAGTAGAGTAGAGTAGAGTAGAGTAGAGTAAAGTAGAGTAGAGTAGAGTAGAGTAGAGTAGAGTAGAGTAGAGTAGAGTAGAGTAGAGTAGAGTAATGCAGAGTAGAGTAGAGTAGAGTAGAGTAGAGTAGAGTAGAGTAGAGTAGAGTAGAGTAGAGTAGAGTAGAGTAGAGTAGAGTAGAGTAGAGTAGAGTAGAGTAGAGTAGAGTAGAGTAGAGTGGAGCAGAAGGAAGTTGAGTGTAGTTGAGTTACTGATGACGTTTAAGGCCTCTAAAAGAAGTCTAGACCTTTCAAGCCAAAACCTACAAAGCTGTTTAGTATATTTTAGTAAACATTATTAAAATAAACCGTTTGGAAATTTGAGACAGCCTAACACAACGTGTTCTCAAAATAATGTTACAGAAAACAATGTTTCCACACTTTTGAAATTCTTTTGAGATGTGCTTATTAGTTATAATTGATAACTAAAGCATTCCAAAGTGCAACGCATGATTTTGGTAGCAAAATCTTTCGTTCTTCTCCTTCTTGCAGACAGGCGAGAAATGAAAAAGCTCTGTAATTTTTAAATGAAGAGCAAAGTGCACTGCGAAGTTAAAATTTGGAGAATATATTCCTTTCCACCCACTCCACAGTTGTCCCGGGGGGTACTCAAAAAGGTTTTATACGGGGAGGCTCCGCCCCGAGGTCCAACCCCTTACCCTTTTTTATACCATTTTGACAGAAAAGGTATCCCCTTCGTATACCTTTTATTGAAAAATGGTACCCCTTTCAGATACCTCAACGACACGACATGTTCTTAGAAAAAGGACGTTTTCTTGACATTTTTATGTAGCGCTTAATAAATTAAGACGATACAGCCATTAGTTTCGTCTGTTCGTAATATTTAATTTAAACGACCTTTTAAAATATCTTAATGACAGAATTTCCTACCCTTTCATATACCTAAACTTGTAAAATCCCTACCTTTTTATATACCTGAATCCCGAAAAAAAGTACCCCTTTCGGGCGGAGCCTCCCCGTGTAGGCCATTATAGGGAGTACCCCCACCCCCCGGGACATTTGTTCAGTGATATTTTTAATGCAAGAAAAACGATCTTGTTTTTTAGGCGAAAACGCTCTATACTGTAATTCCAGTTTCCCTTGCAAAGGTTCTGCGTCCTTCAGCTTTGCGTTTATATAAAAATATAAAAAATAAGGCAAGTTCAAGCAGCTAAACTTAACATTAAACGCGGCTGGAGTTTTGGTTCTAGGTTTAGTAAAGCAGCCTTTGCTAACAAAAAAGAATGTCAGTATATTTAATTTATTGCCGCATGTTAAAAGCATTTTAGCTTATTTCCCTTATGACTGTTAGTGAAATCCCTTTCGTATTTTTTCCCTCTTTCTTGGAGATATTAGCTTCATAAGCTTCTGTTGTAATTCAAGGTTTAATATGGGAGAGACTTTTCATTAAGCAGATATTCAAACAAGCTATTCCGTTAATCAGCCCCCCTCCCCCCTCCCCCCTCCCCGCTCCCCCTCCCCCCTCCCCCCTCCCCGCTCCCCCTCCCCCTCCCCCTCCCCCATCCCGTTCTAAATATATCTCCACTGTGACTGATATTACACATGGTGATATTTGGTGACGAGTGCTTTAGCAAATAGAACTTGCACTAGAAGTCCTAGAACCATTTAAACTCGGCTTATAGCTCGGGCGAGGTATTTTTTGTCGAAATGTTGAAAATTTCGTTCGTGACTTATCAGATTCCGAGGTATTTGGTATTAAACCAAGCGAATCAACCTAAACACGCAATGCAGTTTAAGTTTCTACTTATTTTTTAATTTATTATAGAATCAGCGAGCCCAGACTTGTTTGTTTGGAATAACTTCGCAAATACCGTCAGTCAGGAAAGAATGGTAGAAAAAGTGTTCTTTGGCGACTGAATAGAAAGGCTAAGTTTGAACGCCATTTTAACCCCTATAGAAAGGCCAGGATTTGAACGCCATTATACTGTTTTTCCTGTTTATTAAAGCTTGCTCAAAGAATCATTTTTAGTGGCGTTCAACCTTGGCCTTTCTATAAGGACAACGGCAGGCATTTTCAAGTGTTCTTGGATTTCTTTTGTTTATCAATGGCAGACACTACTAAAGCAAATTAAAGCCTGCTTTAAGATCGACATCCTTAGAGACTTTTCAGTGATGCGTTAAGAACTATAAAAAGTGAAAACGTTTTCCTCACATGCATATGTTTTATTAGCTATATTTATTATTGGTAGCTAGCCTTTCGCCAGGTCTGTTTTAAGAGAGAAAAACGCAAGTACTTTTGTACAAAATAGGTAAATATATCTTTGGGTGTCAATAATAAATTGGCATCTAAAGGCTTGACTGAAGAACTAATGACCTCCTTTAGGTTAATTATAAATGCCTGTTAGTAATATGAACATTTTTATCAAAGGATGTTTAACCAACACTAAATTTTACAATGTTTGCCAAAAATGTCGGGCAAGGTACTGTTTCTGCAAATTGTTGACAAAATTTCTCGGCCATTCAACTTAACAAATTAAAACTGCATGATCATGTCGACTTTCGTTCGTTTGGCAATTATTAATGAAAGTGTTTGGATTTCAACCAAGCGGATCCACTTATGTTAAATTTCTGAATAAAACTTCTTTGATTCCAAGATCACAAGGACCGTGAAACAATTAAAGAAGTATACTAGATGAGTTTCACTCAAACACGCAATGCAATTTATACTCCATCACGATACTTTCATAGACCTTGGGTCACGCAAATATGCTACATTTTGGAACAGTGGAGTCCCGATTGACTTCGAACGTTCAGATAACTCAAACCAAAACTCCCTTTGATCTGCTTCAATAAGTCGTTATTAATGCGATTACCCCTGATTACTCGAACTCCCGATTTCTCGATCCAATTTTCGTTTCGATTGGAGGTTCTGGTTCGAGAAATCGTTAGTCGTACTTCGTTTGCAACAGTCTGGTCGTATAAAACGGCTGGTCCTAAAGTAAAGCGGAATTCTAATGTTTGTCTACTAATTCGGTCTGCAAGCTCACTGCATCAAAGATTGCTCTTTATTCTTACGACATGCTCCGTTTGATAAACATATCAAAGTAAAGTGGATGCCTGAGAAAATAATCAATTTTAGTTTCTTTAAAATTAATTGAAAAACCTTCGTGGGGTTCTTAGATTTTACGCTTGATATCCAGAAATTCAACGTATTTATATTTACACTAAAAAAACTTAATAACATATTTTATTTTAATATTCTTTTACACCAAATATATCAGCTTGCTTCTACTAAAATCTAAGAGATTGCTTGACAACTGGCGAAAAATCGTTTAAAACGAACGTTGGAAAGTTAACTAAAAAGGGATTTTTTGATCAAATATCTTTGATCTCCATCAATTGACTGAATGCAAATGACAATGTGAAGTATCTGTTTCTCCCGTTGCTCAATTTATATTTAAGTTCTTTGTAATATAAACATCGTGTTTTGCTGGTCCTGTTTGCTCAGTAGTAACGACTAAAAGATTTTTCTTGTTCCAATAGGTCTCATTTTCTCATGATTTGTTCAATAATTGCAAACAAAGCTTGAAAGTATTCTAAGAAGCTCAAAAGAACGTTAAAAACTAGTCCAGAAGGAAACTGTTGCTCGTCACCATGGTAACGTCAAGTCTGGCATTTGCTATATTTATCGATTAGGTGTCTTCACGCTACAGACGTCACTTTCGAAGAATCTTGTGTTTCCTAAAACAGTTTCGGCCCTCTTAAAACCAAGACAACATCATGTACACACAAACTCATGACCTTGACCAAGACATTGAGATAATTAACAAAAAACCAAAAAATTCTTTCACATTTTGAGTATGCCGCAATTGCAAATTATCTTTTATAAATAACTCTTAATTACCTTCACTTAATGTCGTCTAGAAAGGACTTAAAATTCCTATAAGAAGGCCCGGGCTAATTTTTTGTAGTTTTAGCAAAGAGGGACAGTTTAAAAGCGGGGTCATGATATTGGAAAAATAAAGAAAAAATTGGTGTTTGAAAAACGATCGGGCGGCGTTCATTTTCAAGGGATCTAACTCATAATGGCGTCTCGGTTCATTTGCCTTTGCGTGAAACACAAAGACCGAATATTCCATAACAGCAGAATTTTAATGCATGTCCGCAATTGAAAAGAATGATTTGTCTTGCCTTTTTCATCAGCAATTACTAAATTTTGACAAGACAAATATGTAGAGAGATTATCAGGACAATTTTTAAACGGCGATTTTTAAGGCGACTTTTAATCCACGTTGCCCAATATCGTGATTTTGCAATGTACAGATTAATTATTTGCCTCTGCCGATACAATTGAGTGCTCGCGACTGACAAATCCGCAGGACATGCAAATTACTTCTTGAAAACAAACACAACTTGTTAAAGAGCCATGCATATTCCTTGCTGCCTCCTCAAATCTTTAACAGAAACTTTGAAAAACTCACGGAAACTTTTTCGTTTTTATGAGTAGATATAATTTTCGTGACTGTAGCCGAAGTGAACAATGTCTCAAGGAAATTACTGAGCCATTTGACCTTCGTTTTTACCCTCAAGCCAAATAAACATAAATCTCAAAGCAGAGTGTTAAACTGTCTGTGTTCTAGGAACATTTGTTGTCTGCAGTTTTAAAAGTTAATTTCTTTAATCCTTTAGGGGTTTTCAAGGTTTTTTTGTTCCCTTTTAAGTATACTACCATGCCGTGATAAGTTCAATCATATTCAAACCAGGATGTGGCCGATGACATGTCCTTTCTTATTTTAACAACGCCCGCTTTTTGTTCTTTGACTTCTTTTATTTATGACAGACACCATTAAAGTAAATTGAAAGTTGTTTTAATATTTAGTTGATAAAGACCCTCGAAGAGGTACAGCTATGCTTTTTTGAATAGGTGTTTTCTTAAGTTTTCCAATATGGCTTAACTCTTTGTTTTTTCCTTCTCCTTCTCAGCAGCCAGCCCCAGGTCTCAATTGAACTTAGGTGAGTCAAGGCTATTTCAGTCACTTCAGTCTTGATATGTTCTGTTTAATTTTATTTTTGTTGTTTATTTATCTTTTCACTAAAAGTTTGAACGCCAATCTGTTTGTTAATTGAACGTATATTGTTTAGTCCTGAAGACAGTTTATAGCCCTAAGTCGGTTAGCCTTCAGACGATTTAAGTATTTGCTTTATTGACGTCGTGAATACATTTTCTCCAGTGTTTTAAAATATGTTGATTGGTGCCCACCATGTCGTTATGTAGATCACACAAGTAACATACAACTAATTTTTGCGTTCGCGTGATCTTGCCTTCAAAATAAATGATTTGTACAGTGATGACATGCTGTTTGCTTATAAATTCACTGGGGGCGAGCTACTATCTTCTGCAAATAATTTACATCAACTGCTAAAAATTTCGCTCATGCATGCAGGGCACTTTTGATGAGAAAATCAATCAAGCGAGTGCGCTTTTAAACATGCAATGGAATTTGTATTTCGTCATATTCCCATTCTTTTTGCCAACTGAAAGAAAGTGCAATTGCAAACATTATCAGACTTTGTGCGTCAAAAATATCGTTAGAAAGGAACTGACAGAACAGAGTTAACTGGTCTTATACATGATTGAACATGATTGAACTTGTTTTAGTTATAGAGTGGAGTTTTGATTCGCTCTATGATCACAGCACGCAAAGCAGGAGTCCGATTTGTTAATCACGAGTATATGAGCTGTTATCAATTGACTGTTAATATAACAAAGTTAGAAAATAACTTGAAATCAGTTGAACTTTTTAGTTAATAAAATGATAGCATTTCACCAGAAAAGGATCGAACCAATCCAACTGCAAAATCATATCCGTTGCCACCCTGCGAGCAGAGCCCTTTCTTTTCCACTGATATACTTGAGAAGAAAGGGCTCTGCAAGAATCGTGTAAAATCTTTGTTGAGCATGCGCGAGGTTTACGCGATGCTTGCGCGTTTAGCTTGCGCGGGCTTGCGCGAGGACGATTTAATCTTGGCATGCGCGCGCGGAATGGCGTGACGGATCGCACACGACAGCGTGAACAAAGTGTTTCTTTCATAATTTCTTTTTTGTAAAGAGCGTCTGAATTCCTTCAGTAAAAACACGTCAAGTACCGCTTGAGGTATTGTTAGTGAATTTATGGTAGAGATGTGCGATTTTAACAGTGAAATTTCTTCTTGGTTTGCGAAAAACCGAGATCTTAAATGATCCAAAAGCTGCACGTGTACACTAACGTAGCAGATGGCGAGAGCATTCGTCAGCTCTTGTGCTTTTGAGAGCGTACTGTGCGCTCTGTCTTGACCGTCAGTTTCTCTAAAAAATTTATGCCTGCGCAGCAAAAACCGGTTTAATCCGGGCTGACCAGCCCAAACTTTAGGGCTGCGGCGACTTCAAAGAAATGACAAGATTCAGGCAGAGCCTCTTTCTACTTCCCAAATCTCAACTAAAGGGAAGTTAAAAGAGGCTCTGCTCGCAGGGTGATCCGTTGCGAGAAAGAGACGCGTACTGCGTCTTGCCAGCTAACGAATTTAGAACTGGTTCCGGTTCAATCCATCAGCGAGCTGTCTTTTCTGTACTCTTCTTCGAACGTTCAGATAACTCGAACCAAAACTCCCTTTGATCTGCTTCAATAAGTCGTTATTAATACGATTACCCCTGATTACACGAACTCCCGATTTCTCGATCCAATTTTCGTTTCGATTGGAGGTTCTGGTTCGAGGAATCGGTAGCTGTACTTCATTTTCAACAGTGCGGTAGTATGAACCGGCTGGTCGTAAAGTAAAGCGGAATTCTAATGTTTGTCCACTATTTCGGTCTGCAAGCTCACTGCATCAAAATTCGCTCTCTGTTCTTACGACATGCTCAGTTTGATAACCATATCAAAGTAAAGTGGATGCCTGAGAAAATAATCAATTTTAGTTTTTTAAAACTAATTAAAAACCCTCATGGGGTTCTCAGTCATTACGCAGGATACCCAGAAATTCAACGCATCTATATTTACATAATAAAAACATAATAAAATATTTTTTTTATCATATTCTTTTACACCAAATATATCAGCTTTCTTTTAATATAATCTAAGAGATCGCTTGACAACTGGCGAAATATCGTTTAAAACGAACGTTGGAAAGTTAACTTCAAAGGGATTCTTCAATCAAAAATCTTTGATCTCCATCAATTGACGGAATGCAAATGACACTGTAAAGTATCTGTTTCTCCCGTTGCTAAATTTATATTTAAGTTCTTTGTGTAATATAAACATCATGTTTTGCTGTTACTGTTTGCTCAGTAGTAATGACTTAAAGATTTTTCTTGTTCCATAAGGTCTCATTTTCTCATGCTTTTGTTCACTAATTGCAAACAAGACTTGAATATTCTAAGAAGCTCAAAATAACGTAAAAACTTGACCAGAAGGAAACTATTGCTCGTCACCATGGCTACGTCAAGTCTGGTATTTTCTATATTTATTGATTAGGTGTCTTCACGCTACGGACGTCACTTTCGAAGAATCTTGAGTTTCCTAAAGCAGTTTTGGTCGTTTTGAAACCAAGACAACATCATGTACACACAAACCCATGACCTTGACCAAGACCTTGAGATAATTAACAAAAAGCCCAAAAATTCTCTCACATTTTGAGTATGCCGCAATTGCAAATTATCTTTTAAAAATAACTCTTAATTAGCTTCACTTAATGTCGTCTAGAAAGAACATAAAATTTCGATAAGAAGGCCCGGGCTTACTTTTTCGTAGTTTTAGCAAAGAGGGACAGTTTAAAAGCGGGGTCATGATATTGGAAAAATAAAGAAAAATTGCTGTTTCAAAATCCATCGGGCGGCGTTTATTTTCAAGGGATCTAACTCATAATGGCGTCTCGGTTCATTTGCTTTGCGTGAATCGAAACACAAAGAACGAATTCCATAACAGCAGAATTTTAATGCATGTACGCAATTGAAAAGAATGGCTTGTCTTGCCTTTTTCATCAGCAATTACTAAATTTTAACAAGACAAATTTGTAGAGAGATTATCAGGACAATTTCTAAACAGCGATTTTTTAAGGCGATTTTTAATCCATGTTGCCCAATATCGTGATTTTGCAGTGTACAGATCAATTATTTGCCTCTGCCGATACAATTGAGTGCTCGCGACTGACAAATCCGCGGGACATGCAAATTACTTCTTGAAAACAAACACAATTTGTTAAAGACCCATGCATATTCCTTGCTGCCTACTCAAATCTCTAACAGAAACGTTGAAAAAGTCATGGAAACTTTTTCCATTTTTATGAGTGGGTTTAATTTTCGTGACTGTGGCCGAAATGAACAATGTCTCAAGGAAATTACTGAACCATTTGATCTTTATTTTTACCCTCAAGCCAAATAAACATAAATCCCAAAGCAGGGTGTTAAACTGTCTGTGTTCTGGGAACATTTGTTGTCTGCAGTTTTGAAAGTTAATTTCTTTAATCCTACAGGATTTTTCAACGTTTTTTTAGTTCCCTTTTAAGTGTACTACCATGCCGTGATAAGTTCAATCATATTCAAACCAGGATGTGGCCGATGACATGTCCTTTCTTATTTTAACAACGCCCGCTTTTTGTTCTTTGACTTCTTTTATTTATGGCAGACACCATTAAAATAAATTGAAAGTTGTTTCATCATTTAGTTGATAAAGACCCTCAGAGAGGTATAGCTATGCTTTTTTGAATAGGTGTTTTCTAAAGTTTTCCAATATGGCTTAACTCTCCCTTTTTGTTTTTTCCTTCTCCTTCTCAGCAGCCAGCTCCAGGTCTCAATTGAACTTAGGTGAGTCAAGGCTATTTCAGTCACTTTAGTCTTGATATGTTCTGTTTAAAATTTCATTTGTGTTGTTTATTTATGTTTTCACTAAAAGTTTGAACGCCAATCTGTTTGTTAATTGAACGTATATCGTTTAGTCCTGAAGACAGTTTATAGCCCTAAGTCGGTTAGCCTTCAGACGATTTAAGCTTTGCTTTATTGACGTCGTGAATACATTTTCTCCGGTGTTATAAAATATGTTGATTGGTGCCTACAATGTCGTTATGTAGATCACACTAGTAACATACAACTAATTTTTGCGTTCGCGTGATGTTGCCTTAAAAATAAATGATTTGTACAGTGATGACATGCTGTTTGCTTGTAAATTCACTGGGGGCGAGCTACCATCTTCTGCAATATTTTACGTCAACTGCTAACAATTTCGCTCATGCAGGACAGTTTTTGATGAAAAAAATCAATCAAGCGAGTCCGCTTTTAAACATGCAATGGAATTTGTATTTCGTCATACATTGTATTGCCATTCTTTTTGCCAAAGAAAGTGCAATTGCAAATATTATCAAACTTTGTGCGTCAAAAATATCGTTAGAAAGGAACTGACAGAAGAGAGTTAACTAGTCTTATGCATGATTTACGAACTTGTTTTAGTTATTGAGTGGAGTTTTGATTCGCTCTGCGATCACAGCACGCAAAGCAGGAGTCCGATTTGTTAAACACGAGTATATGAGCTGTTATCAATTGATTGTTAATATAACAAAGTTAGAAAAAAAAACTTGAAATCAGTTGAACTGTTTAGTTAATAAAATGATAGCATTTCACCAGAAAAGGATCGAACCAATCCAACTGCAAATGCATATCCGGTGCGAGAAAGAGACGCGCACAGTGAGTGTCTCTTGCTTGCTAACGAATTTAGAAATCCAGTTCAATTCATCAGAGAGCTGTCTTTTCTGTACCCTTCTTTTCTCTCAGCTTTTCGCGTGGAACCTAACAAATCTAATGCTATAAATTTTGATTCGTGGAGATGCTAGTGATGTACGCGTAAGAGACTTTTTCCCTTTGCGAAACCCTCCGGCTAAGATTAATTTAGAATCAAACAGGTTTCCCTCCAATAAACAAATTAGTTTTTTCGTCTTTTTAAAAGTTACACAAAATATCCGAAGTCAGTTTGAATATGGCATAAAAATTGCGATTATAAGTCAATCGGGAGCTATTTTGCCCAAAGATCAAGTTAAAACTTAACTATGAGGAGCGTATTTGCGTTTTAGGAACTGTTCTTGAGCGTGAGTTATTGTGAAGGCGACAGTTTCAATAACTTACAATGGCAAAATTGTTTTTTTCAATTGTGCATGTATACTTCGTTATAACCTTTTTTTAATTTGAAACAGCGTTATCACTAAGTGTAGTGTGCTTATTTAGTAACTAGTAATGTGATCCTTAGACCGTAAACCTTGTTGTTAATTCGGTTGCGTACCGTGTTCAAGACAACTCCTTAATTTTATTGCACTAAGGCAGAGTTTTTATGTCGGTCGCTAGATTGTGCACAACATCAAGTGTCGCTAAAACGGTATTTGCGTGTTTGGAACCTTTTTAACCATGTTTAAAAGCCTTCCCGATATAATTAGTTTAAACAAACTTTGTCAGACCCACGCCATTTTAAACCAAACAAAAACTCAAGCACTGTTTATCCATCACTGATACATCAGCGTGAACCATGTAAGGCTAAATTCGCCAACTTGCTACTCCGGGAAAAAATTGTCAAATATTTTGCCTGCTGGCGCAATAAAAACACAAGAAAGTTCAAGAATTACACGCCGACCCTCATTTCAAAGAAAAAACCGTCAGGTATTTCATGTTTTTGTTTACTTTGAATAAAACACTTGATAATGAACAGCAATTTTCGCATGCTGTGCCCTTACGCTTTCAAAAAGAAAAGTTACGTTATGTCATAAGCACTTCAAATATTTGTTTTTTAGTTTTTGCGGAAAACAACAAACGGTGGTTGTTAAGGACGTTTCACACATGGGGTCCATAACTCCCCCAGAGGAGTTAAACATGGCTTTTGAGTCTGGTATTTATAAAATATGTTCATCAAAGCATAATTTTAAATAACGTTATAAAAATCAAAAGCTGAAAATTGCATTTCGTTTTGCTAATTCAATAATTTTATCTTTTAACCTAGAGAACAGTGATTGCAACTGGGTGACCTTATTATCTTTCAAATATTTAATTGATTAATATCTTTTAAATATAACCTTATTATCTTAACGTTCTTGACTAAATGCGCAATTATAGCAGTTATTGCAGTTCACTTAACAAGAATGTTGAGCAGGAATGTTGGTTGTTCTGGTTTTGTTTGTAACGTTGCTAAAACCGAACAGTTTCAAGATTCTCGAGAAAAATCGGCAAATTTTAGGATGTTAAATGGAAAACAAAAGGTTTCAGAAAAAGAAAGCACTATTGACGACATCTATCCCTCTTGCTGTGTTGGCGCCAGAGTTAAATAATAATTAAATCTGTTTTAGTGCACTCTAGAAACGTACTCCCATTGTGAAAGAAAATCAATTAATCAAAAATTGTAGTCAGTAGGAGTTTCTGTTAGCATGTTTCTATGACAACGCCTTGTATGCGGCCAAGCAAATGCGTCAACTTCGTCGTCATACGCCACTTGTAAACTTGATGGGTTTTCTTTGAAATGTAAATGGTTTTATTATTCCTAGATAAAGAGCTGTCTGCTCTCGGTCTAATATTTTTTAGAACCCATAAAAATGCAATTATTTTATGAACCAAAAAGAGCAATCATGTACTGTTCTTACTTGTAGAGACCTTTAAAACTTAACTGAGTGGATTAAATTGTTTGTGCCACAAATTATTGCGTAATAGGTTGTGTAGCATATTTTGCATACTTTTAGTTTTTGCCATGATATACATTTAATTTGGTGAAAAGGTTTTGGAGGGACAAGCAAAATTTTCTCAGAGAGAATATTGCAGAAAACAATTTCCCCTTATTTTTGGTCACAGGCACATTTAGGACTCACAGATGTTCGTGATTTTAGCGGAATGTAAAAACAATGCAATAGTGCCTCGAGAAAAGTACGCCCTGCCGTCTCTAATGAACCATACTAACATTATTTAATTGTCCTTCGATACATAAACACTCAAAGAACATTCCAGTGGTGAAAATGCAATCTACAAACAGCTATGAATAGAAATTTCTTTCATGCTGGAAGGTTCACTGATTTTTCTATTGTTTCAAGCAAATATTTATTGAGTCATCAAAGGCTTGTTCAGTTCAGTTCACGAAGACCTCAGACAGGTAACAACACTTGTGATACACGTTTAACAAAGTTTTCTCACGGGTTCTAACTTGCTCTTTTCTTTTTCTTTATAGCAGCCGGCAGCAGCAGTTTGAACTTTGTCTTGTAAGAAGAAGTGAATTCCAACTTTGGTAAGTTTTTCAATGATCTATGTTTTTTGCTTTTATTGCAAGTGCGAATACGTATTCGAAGTAGATTCTTTACACGCCCATTTCTGATCAGGACTCAAGTGACGGTCGCGCTGTTTTCAAAGACGATCGATGAGCTACTACTCGTTCTAGATTAATTGTTTTCTCGCGTCACCGAACGAAACAAATTTTGTTGTGTTTGGCTCGTGTAGTTTTTTATTAGGTGGCAGAATCAAGCGAGCGGTTCTCGTTCAATTAATAATGTGGGCGTTCACCAAGCAAGTGGACAGCTAACTCACAACATTTTTACTTTCACTAAACATTTTGGCGTCAAGACAAGTCATATAGAGCTGCGAAAAGTTCTTGCGGTAACCTTTTAAATGACAAATTCGTAATTCGGTGAAGTGACTGTACAGTGAAGTGTGCGTTAAGTCAGTGGTCGGTTCAGAATGACAAAACCGTGTTACATCTGGGCTTACTTGTTAAAGCAGTTGTTATTTAACTCGGTATTTGCAAGCCGACTGCTGTCAATTCATTTTTCTAAGTTATCAATAAAGATCCAATTATTTTTTCGTTTTCACTTTAAAATTTCCTATGTTTACTCTTAAGCTGTTACTGCAAGTTTTCTCTTAATAAGGACAAGAGAAATATTCGTTAACTTTCAATCGTCATTTGGCGCGTGTATCGAACAACTATCGCAGAAGTTTCACATTTAAAAGATGGATAAAAACGCTGCTGGGATTTAAGATTTGATATTAAGTTAATAATAACAAAAGGTAAAAACTTAGGAATGCATAGCCAGAGAACTGGAATGATCTAGATGATTAAATACCCCAGCAGGGAGTCGTGTTCAAAGAAAACCAAATTAATTCTAAGAAGAACGCAACCCAGGGTGCTTTGCTGACCCAACTGAGTAAAACAGTTACACGTAACAAGGTTTCAACTTTGGCGGATTTGTTATTTCAACATCAAAGCGGTCGGTTGAGTTGAACAGTAGGCAGTCAACAAGTTAAAAGGCAAATTCATTTCTTATGCGAATGAATAATCAATGAACTGATCAGTCGGCATCTTTTAAAGACAGTTTGCGAGAAATTCGTTTTTTAACTCTTACCTCAACAAATTGCTATGTTTCTTTTTCACAGATTCTTTTTTAAAACAAGGGATTTCTATATACTGCGAAATATCACTAAATTTTAGTCTTCTTGAAAAAGCGTGCCAGTCTTCATGAACCAAAAGGCGACACCTTTCATTATATGATAAGATACACAAAGGCGAACATTCTAGAACAGCCGAATTCACTCAGTCGTATCTGATTTGATATGGGAAAGTAAACAAATGAATAAACAGAACAGTGCATAGAAACTAAAAGAATCAAGATGATAATTCTAACATGCCAGGAAGGATATTTTGAAATAATTCAAAATTGACCGGTTACTAGATTCCATTTTTTGCTGAAATATCAAGAACTGCGGCCTGCCGGGGCAGGATCATTATTCTTTTGTATTAATTATATAAGGCACGCCCAAGCAAATCCGATCGCGTGGAGAATGAGGATAGCGCGAAGATCGTGACTCGCAAGCCTCGAGTTGATTCTAATTCTTCCGAGAAAAGAAGCAAAAACCTAAACAGTTTAAATGCCACAGTGGGAAATTAACAGGTTCAAAAAAAAAAAAAAAATTTTTTTCAAAGTTGTTTCCATGGACAGAAATGCAATAATATGAAGGTATATGTATCGAAGTCAGTGCGCGGAGGACGTATCAAGCTCTCGTTTAGGTTATTCTAGTATTTCCCTAGTCAGTTGCACTTTAAGTCAACATTTCAATTGTCCGGCTAAATTACTTGCTGTTCGTTCTTCAAGTTAATTGTTTAATTATGGCTCTCGTGATTAACATTGAATCAATGAAACTTTTCGAACATTTTGCAATCTTTACACCTTTGTAATAACATACCCTTAAAAATGCCTTTCAGAAGTATACTCGAGTACATTTTGGCTAAAAGTTGTAGTTAAAAATAGAGATCGGAACATGTGCTTTAGTTGACTCTAGTTTCTACTCTACTCTACTCTACTCTACTCTACTCTACTCTACTCTACTCTACTCTACTCTACTCTACTCTACTCTACTCTACTCTACTCTACTCTACTCTACTCTACTCTACTCTACTCTACTCTACTCTACTCTACTCTACTCTACTCTACTCTACTCTACTCTACTCTACTCTACTCTACTCTACTCTACTCTACTCTACTCTACTCTACTCTACTCTACTCTGCTCTGCTCTGCTCTGCTCTGCTCTGCTCTGCTCTGCTCTGCTCTGCTCTGCTCTGCTCTACTCTACTCTGCTCTGCTCTGCTCTACTCTGCTCTGCTCTGCTCTGCTCTGCTCTGCTCTGCTCTGCTCTGCTCTGCTCTGCTCTGCTCTGCTCTGCTCTGCTCTGCTCTGCTCTGCTCTGCTCTGCTCTGCTCTGCTCTGCTCTGCTCTGCTCTGCTCTGCTCTGCTCTGCTCTGCTCTGCTCTGCTCTACTCTACTCTACTCTACTCTACTCTACTCAAACAAGGCCAATAAAAAAATAAAAAAATAAACGCTCATGGCTTATCTTAGAAGTTTTTTTTTTCCCGCAGGATTTTTGAGACAAGAAACAAGAAATAACCGACGATAATGAAGCAGATATTGTGTTTGTCCATCGCCGCTGTTCTCCTGTTTGGAGCTTCTGTTGTCCACGGTATGTCTTATTCAGTTGTCATTTTATTTTCTGCAAAACGTGAATAATGACGAAAAGTTCTTTTAAACCTTAAGTTTCAGGCTTGAAATATGAACTCAAAGTTTTAACTTCTTTCAGTCAAAAATAATAGCAAAAACATTGGTACTTACCCACAGGGTAATCGCTACACATAACTTTGCCTAATAAAATTAAACCAAGCACGGTTGGTAGCTTTAAAGCTGTTGTCCAAAGTAAAATTTCTGGCCATTAGTTGCATTTATCAAAAAACAAAGTTAGCCGAAACAAAGCAAGCGCCCAGCGGGAGGTAAATCAGAATTGCGTTATTCCAGAAATAATGTCATTTTGAATTTCAAAATCCAGTTTTTATCCAACGGGAAAATTTGAAATAAGTAATTAAATCGGTTACAAATCGGTTAGACTGTAGTAGACTCAGAATAAAACCAACAAAATACCTGCTCTTAACTTTAAAACTGGTCAGTTAAGGCAAATTGAGCGCATGTACTAGGCCAAAGGATGAACAAGGATTATCGAGTTCTCCCACGCTCAACAAGTTTCTGCGGTCAAGAGATGCAAAAAAGGCTTGTTTCGTTTTATAACTAATCCGGCAGAACGTGCGATGTATAAACAAAATTCTATAAACTAAAAAAAATTTGTTTGTTCATTATACAGGTCAAGCATCGGCAACACTCGTAAATATAGATTGTGCCAGTGTTACAGCAATAAGTTTTGACATCGACATACCTGATATCGCTCAGTGGGATACCGCCGAGCCAACTGACGTCAATGCCTGGGCTTTGAACGCTAAAACCGATGCATCGTGTAAGCCTTCATTTAATCAGGGGACCGGAAATGTGGAATACGCTCCGTTTAGCGTCGTTACCTGTGCCGATGCACCGGAAGTAACTTCCACCCAAGTTATATACAGCTTTAACATTAATGTTGCTGCTGTAGCCGACCCCACTGCCTCACCGGTAACCTATCAATATGACCACCAATACACCGTCAGGTGCTTTTACGACAGGGAAAACTCAAACTTACAGGCGAGCTTTGAACCTCTTCATTTATTAACAAGTGCTGATGGAGGTAAGTCAGAAGTAATAAAAATGAGTAGCAGCTTAGTAATAGTATTTTTATTTAAGTGCTATTCCGGCTTCCCTTCCGTATTATTCCATTTTCATGTCACGGTTGCGCCCATTTAGTTCAGATCATAAGTCAAATTTCAAGTTGGCAATAAATTCAAGTCGGTAATAACCTGCAGCAACCTTGCTTTCTATCAGTTTATGCAGTTCATGACTTTTTTCATGTATTAAATGGTTTGAACCCAGGAGTATCACTGAACACTGGCTGCGCTCACATCTAGGCTACTAACTAAAGTTAAGACGGGGATAACTATAGTTAGCTATTTCGGTAATGTGAACGCTTCTCTGTTCACTCTAACTATAGTAAGAAAATTTACGCTTCGGTGATCCAAAACAATACAGACTTACTAAAATTATACCCAAGCAGGGTTCATGGGTTAGTCTTTGGTTTACAAACGAACAACCAATCATAATGTGACATTTCTATTCGCACGTGCGAGATGAACATATATAAATATGCAAAATATAAAGTATACGTAAAGCGAGTGGAAAAAGAAAAACAACAAACAAAAAATTTACATAAAGCAATATAAAAATGTTAAATATACGGCGGATAGATCCATTGTAAGCACTAATAAAGCTTGAATTCTTCGGCATGTAGCATCCGTTAAAAGTTCCACCTTATACTTAATTTTCTTCAATGGCTTGCCGCACAAAAATAAGAAAAAAGAAGGATAACAGCTTGCGCCGGTAAACCATGTTTTTAACGAACCTTTTTTAATTTTGACGTCATCCATAGTCTTATTAGAACTAACTGTGGTTAACTGCATTGGTGTGACCGCAAAGTCAATCGAAAGCACTAACTACAGTTAGGTATGTCGTCACGTAACTTGAGACTAACTAAAGTTAAACTTTAGTTACGTACATGTACGTCGTAGATGTGACCGCAGCCACTATCTACAAAACGCACGTGCGAAGTTATTATTCTGCTCATTGAACTTTACATGCTAATGATAATAGTTAAATGCTAACGAGGAAGACCAGCAGTGTTCATGGCGGCCATATTGAAGGAGTGAAACAATAAAATGATTTTCCTTTGGGAAAAAATCATTTTTATGCAAATATATTTTATTGTTTGACTCCTCCAACATGGCTGCCATGAAAACACTCTATAGTCTTCATTATAAGGAACAAGATACTCGTGTCTTTACACAGAATCAATAATAGTAAATTTACATTATTGTCCTACTCAATACAATATAAAAGTCATCTTGTTATAAGAGATCGCTTAAATCTTTCTGTTTCGAATTCTACTCTTGGGAGGATGTACTCATGCCCCCCGTCATGCCCTCGCTTATCATTGGTCATCCTCTCGTTTTGGCCGGGGGTGGGGAAAGGAAGGGAAGTAAGTCCAAGAAAACATGTCAAGTGTAAATAGTTACTTGTTATTTAGTTATTTTTGGAGCTACAGGGTTCTGAATGTGTTTATTCTTTTCAGGCAACGGGCAATTGTTGTTTGCGTTCACTCTTCACCTCCAGTCTGACGGTTCTCTACTTTCCGGCGTCATTGACTTGTCGACACCAATTTACGGACAAGTATTGGTTCAAAATGATGCCAATTTTCCGAATCTGGATGTTCATCTCACGTCTGTTACTGCCAGCTCAGATGCTGCTAATTCGGCAGGCCAAGTTACATTAATCACTAATGGGTACGTTTGACCATTTTGGACATTTTAGTGTTCACTATTCCCGGGGAGGTTTTCCTTATACAAGCTTTATACGTTTGTCTGTGCGGCGCCAAAGAGTATGGCTTTTGTACCGTTTGGGTCTAAAATAGGGTCTCAATTTTGGGTGTTAGGTCTAAATTAGGGTAAGAAAAATCGCATATTTTGGTCTGAATTAAGGTAAGACTCTTAAGAAGCCTGCCACGCACCTCCATCAAAATATTCAGGGAGTACCCCTCGGGTCGCCTCTTGACAAGAAAAGTAAATTACGGTTACAGCTAGACATACCCAAGCCATGCCCATACAGGAGAAGGGGACTGGAAAGAAATGGTAAATTACCTCAATTAATTACCTCAATTAATTTCGTCAACAAAATAATTTGGCAACTAGAACTAATGCCATGAAAACCAGTAAGGACAACTTGTATGTTGGCCTCAGCACAATTGATTTGTTAATTTGATTCGATTTAAGCGTCTGCGTCTCACCTCCCTGCGCTCAGTTAACTAAGTTAAAAAAAAAAAACAATCCGATTACAGCGGCTTATCATTTCGGGTAACCTAACCAGGCAGCTGTGTTTTGAACAAAAAATTAACTTCCAAGACTAATTAGATCAGAGAGTTAGTTTTTTGAAGAAACTGCTGTACTGCGTCGGCGGGCAAGTGGACACGCTTAGTAATTCATGAGAACGGAGTTGATAAGTATTCAAACACGGCAGTTATTGAGGATTCCCGCAATGGGTGATATAGTACACTGACGTGTAACAGCGGTTATTTGAGGGCTTTAGCAACGACGACGGCAACGTCGACGACAACGTCGGGTAAAAATGAATTTATATTTTATTTGAAAACCTCGCAATTTGCTAGACGTATTCTGCTTATTTATCGCTTTAAGAACTAGTACCCGCTGAATATTCAAAGAAAGCCCAAATAGAAAATTAGGCGTCGTGGCTGACGTTGTCCAAAATACACAGAATTTCGTGCAGAGTTATTATTCTACTCATTTAACCTTTTGTTTGGTGACTATCTCGTCGCCGTTGCAGTTTAATTTGCTTAAGCTCTCTAATGTTTGTAATACGGTATCCTCCCCACTCCAATATAAAAGATAAGGGTTTATTTTGGTCGTCAAGGACCATTATTTTTTTAGGGGGAGGGGGAGGGGGGTTTGGGCAATTTTTCTGGGCAAAATTTTTTTTTCACCTTCAGGTTGTGCAAGAATTTTTTAAAGACTTTTCTTATCTTTTTTCCTCATGGCCGCCCCTTGCACGATTTTTTCAGCCGGTTTTTCTGTGCATGATTTTTTTTTGGTTATTGCTTAACCCCCCACCCCCTCAAAATATAATGGTCCGTCCTTTATATTAATCGCCCTCTCCTTAGTCCCGCAGGTCCTTAGTACCTATTTTCCCGGTTATTTTAGAATTCTTTAAAGTTGTCCTTAATACAACAGTTAAACAGGTTTTAATTAAGTGAATATGTTTAGCCTTTCTAGAGAACTAATGTCTTTTCTTTCTTTACTTAGCTGTGAGGACGCCAATGGGATAGTTGATGCTGACAGCCTCACATGTGACACTAATGCAGATGAACGATTTGACATGAACGCTTTCCGATACCCCGGACAAACAACCGGTAACCTGGTTTACTTCCATGCCACAGCCATTGTTTGCTTGTCAACTAATGCAGGCTCCACCTGCCAAACTCAATGCGCCGCTGCCTGCCCTCCTGCTAAACGAAAGAGACGTGAAACTGTCCAGGACGTCCTGCAAACAACGTACTACGTGAAGGCTGGTCCATACAGAATTGTGGACCCCAATGAAGGTTTGTTTTTAAAAAACACTTGTGCTGATGTTAATCAGTGTGATATAAAAATTTTGACAGAAAAGGTACCTCTTTCGTATGCCTTCAATTGAAAATGTCACCCTTTTACACACCTTCAAAATAGTTACTATATGTTTTTTTTTTAATTTGTCATTTAAATAACCCTTTAAAATACATAATTGAATTAACTTTTCGGTTGGTCTGTTCGAAGCATTTTGAAAGGCGTTTTTAAATGCCTTAATTACAGTAGATAAATTATGAGTTGATACAGACTGGACAGAGCAACTTTGTGGTGTTGATATTAGAACTAAGATAATCTGGATTACTTTTAATGAATACCAGTTTGAAGGTTTAAAAGATCTAAAAGTAGTTTGCCCCCAGGGGTGGTAGAGGAGACGGGCTTAGCGGCATGGAGAAATTTTAGAAAGTGGTACTTAAGATAGGATGAGATCGGAACAATGGCTAGCCTTGTGTTAACGAAAATTCACTTTTTACGTTTTTTCAACTATAACTTGTCAGTTGATGCCAAACTAAGGTTGAGCTGAAATTAAATAAATAGTCTGAACCCAAGGACTGGTGTATCCTCTACACAAAGTATAGAAAGAAGTTTGGTTTGCTCATTTTAAACTTAAATCAGTCTGCAGATAATTGTTAAAATGGTAAGCTAATTGTAATATCTTTAAATTCAGCTTGATGGCGAGGACTAATTGAGATCAACGAAAATGTTTGCTTATTCAATTATTCCACTACTTGATACTAAGCCGAACTTAAATGCACTATAACCAAAAGAAATATCAAGTAATTTCTCACATGACGTTTTATTTTATTTCACCAGAAGCCGCTGTTGACAAGAATGTCAAGGATGAGGGCGCAGCTTTTCCCACCTATGCGATCGCGGTTGTGGCTGTCTGTGGTGTCGTGGCCATCGCTATCGCTAGCGCCGTCGTGGTCATTGTGCTTCGCCGTCGCCGCCAAAATACTACAATTTCTGAGCCGCGTGATACTGGCGTCACCGCCTAATTTACAGGCCACATGTTTGGAGCAGAAATAGCTGAATAGTTTATTGTAGTGAAGTGTTTCATTTTATTGGAAAAGTCGTTATTCTCCAACGGCGTCTTTGTTGATTAAATGTTAAAAAAGGGGTTATCTCTTTTTTTTAGCATTTAATCAACAAAGACGCCGTTCTACGGCTTTGATATTGGTTTAAAAAACAGTTATTGAATAGTGGAGTCTTTATTCCTTAAAATTAAAAATTCAAAGGTTTTCTGATTTAATCAGAAAACCCTTGAATTTTTTAATTTAAGGTTAATTGATGGTCATTGCTTCCGTTGGTCACTGGCCGTTGCTTCCGTTGTACTTAGTAATGGACTTAGTAATTCCATTACTAAGCACAACGGAAGCAATGGCCAGTGAATAAAATCATTTCCAAAGCCTTGTAAAAAGCAGGATATTTCATACTTCTACCATCATGATAGAGGCATGAAATATCCGTCTTTTCACAAGGCTATGAATGGGTTTCAACATGACTGACATATGCTGATTAACCTTTTCAAAAGGTTAATCAGCATATGTCAGTCATGTTGAAACCTGCAGATCATCCCCCGCAGTGACTAGCTTGGCAGCCAGTCGGAATGAAGGACAATTTTTTCTCAGGAGAATTGTATTGGGAGAATTTATTTTTCAATCATTACGTTTTTTATTTCCTTAGGAAAAACGTTTTGATTGAAAATAAAATCCTCCCATGATAAGCACAGTAAGGAGAAGATTTATCCTGATCGCGGAATCTACCCATATTTCTTTATTACACGTGTTAAAGGAATACCTTTCTTTCCTTATTACACATTATTAAAGGAATACCTATATTTCTTTATTACACATTATTAAAGGAATACCTATATTTCTTTATTGCACAGGTAAAAGGAATACCTATATTTCCTTATGACACATTATTAAAGGAATACCTATATTTCCTTATTGCACAGGTTATAGGAATGCCTATATTTCCTTATTGCATAGGTTAAACGAATACCTATATTTACTTATTGCACAGTTTAAAGGAATACCTATATTTCCTTATTACACATTATTAAAGGAATACGTATATTTCCTCTCGTCCGAATCAGCTGGCTAATATTCTGCTCCAAAACACCTGATTATTTACTTAACACTTTGTAACCAGAACTGAGCACAAAAATAAAAATTCTGTCTTTGAGATACTAAACATGTGTCGAGTTTTATCTTTTCTTCTGCTTCGATTTTCGATAACTTTATTTTTCAGGGGTCTTTTAGTTTTTGGGGCCGGACTCTAATTAAAAGTGAAGGATATGATAGTCGGAAATTTTAAGAAGTATCCACTAAAAAGCTAACAGAATTTCTTTTTGTGGGAGTGGATCGAAATTATTATCAGTAAGAGATAAAGTCTTTTTGAAGCTTTACCATTAATTTTTGGGGTTTAATAAAACGGTTCTTTTAACGTCATTATGAGTATTCTGAAAGTATTCTTTAATCGATCTCCCACGTTCATTTCTTTGCTTGTCTTAATCCACAAGTTAGCAAATTAAAGAAAAAGACCAGGCCAATTTCCACATACAAACCTCGTGCTTGCTCAATTAAGCCATATATCGTGAACACAAACACAAATTGTTAAATTCTGTAGCATTAATCACTTGCCTAAATAATGTCTGCGATCACATCTAGGCTACTAACTATAGTTAAGACAGGGATAACTATAGTTAGTTATATCGGTAATGTGACCGCTTCTCTGTTCACTCTAACTATTGTTAGAAAATTAAGGCCTCGGTAATCCAAAACAATACAGACTAACTAAAGTTATACCCAAGCAGGGTTCATGGGTTAGTCTTAAGTTTTCAAAGGTAGAATTGTGAAAAGTCTTTTCGCACGTGCGAGATAAACATTAATATGCAAAATAAAGCGTGAAGCGAGGGGAAAAAGAAAAAGAAAATACCAAAGAATTACATATATTAACCAATGTAAGCAAAAATTAAGCTTAATTTCTTCGTCGTCTAGCATCCGTGGAAGTTTTACCTTACTTCATTTTTTTCTACGGCGCCGAGATGCCGTACACAAATCGAAAAAAAAATAGAGGAACAACTAGGCACGGCTTTTGCCGGGCAACTTTTTTACATTTAACGGATCAACAGCTACGGCTGTCATGAACTAATTTAATTTTAATTCGAAATTATCCAAATGCAAATCGAAACTAACTGTAGTTAACTGCATTGGCTTTTAAACATAATTATAGTAATTTTATTAAGGAAGGTTATGCCGACTTAGATAGCTTTCCCATGTCATAATTTTTAAATTTTTATACTGTCACACCCAAATTACTGTTTGTATTTTTATCTAGTTTTTATCTATTTTATCTGTTCTCATTTTTTTTATTGATAATATATTTGTAGTAGTATTAACTTTTATTCTAGGGGAGGGCCACAGGTTTTTCAGTTTTCAACTGTAATGTGTAACCCTCATTAAATAAAGTTGTTATTATTATTATTATTATTGGTGTGACCGCAAAGTCGACCGAAAGCACTAACTAGTCTAACTACAGTAAGGTATACGTAGGACGTCACGTAATTTAAGACTAACTTAAGTTAAACTTTAGTTACGTCGTAGATGGGCAATCGTAGTCGGTGGTTTTGATGGGCATTTCTCTTTTAAGGCAAGACGCCATAAGACCAGAAGTACATAATACTCTAAGAAATCCTTCCGTTGGATTACTTCGAACGTACTTGTATCTGCATACCGCATGCTCAGTGAAAAAAACTGAAAAGCTTGTTCAAGTTGGATAGCGTGAGTATAGTAGCCTTTATACCAACCGGCTTGTAACACTGATAGTGGCTGCGGTCACATCTACGACGTAACTATATTAACTTTACACCAACAACTTCACACCAATGCAGTTCTGATTATCATTTGGATAATTTCGAAGTTAAATTAGTTCATGACAGTCCTTGTTGTTAATCTGTGTCTAGTTGTTCCTCTTTTTTTTTCTATATTTGCACGGCATCTCGGCGTTGACGAAAATAAAATGAAGTAAGGATGCTAGACACCGATGAATTCAAGCTTTATTTTTGTTAAAATTGGTGATATGTAATTTCTTGGCATTTTGTTTTAATTTTTTCCTTCTCTTCACGCCTTGTTTTGCATATTTATGTTCATCTCGCACGTGCGAAAAGAATTGTCGCATTCTTATTGGCTTTTCGTTTGTAAACTTAAGACTAACCCATGAACCCTGCTTGGGTATAACTATAGTTAGTCTGTATTGTTTTGGATCACTGAGGCGTAAATTTTCTAATTATAGTTAGGGTGAACAGAGAAGCGGTCACATTACCGAAATAGCTAACTATAGTTAACGCCGTCTTTACTATAGTTAGTAGCCTAGATGTGACCGCAGCCAGTATCTTGTAATCATCTGGTCAGCAAAAACGAAAAATTAAAGCAACTAAAGGTTGACATGCTTCAAGCATTTGCCAGAATTTGGGATTGGATGTGTCTCTGCCACCCATTCGACCTAAAGCATTGTACCTTGCCCTGCTGAATGAAGCCAATGCTCTTGCCAGAGCCGAGAGTGACTGGTTAGCTAACCCACATGCGAAATCACCTTCTCATTGGCTAATTCCAGAAGAAATCAATTTATGTCAATGCATAGACTAGCCTGCGTAGCTGGCGGTATTGTTGGGTATTAAAGCGCCCACCAGCAAGCGGCGAAGCCGCGACAACGAGCGCCGCAGCCGCGAGTGGCTTGGGGAGGAGAAGCTGAGGTATTTCAGCTTCTCCTCCCCAAACCACTCGCGACTTCGTCGCTTGCTGGTGGGCGCTTTACAACGCTTTAATACGCTTTAATGCTCATCAATACCGCCAGCTACGCAGGCTATGCATAGAATATAAGATTGCAGCTACGATTAAAAGGTCCTGAAGTGTGGGTATGAATTCAATTTCGCAGGTCAAATTTAACCCAAATCCCATTTCCCAGTCTATTATTTTCCCAGATTTTTACAAATCCCAGTCTAGTGACCCAAATCCTATTTTTCAAATGAAAATTTGCCAGATCTCTTTCAGGTCCCTCTGTTAGCTTATCGTTGTTAATATATATGATCAGCTAAACTTTAACAGTTCAGTTGAATGTCCAGTTTTGGAAATGTTTTGATCCGCAGATCAAAACAAACAATTATCCAATCATTGCTCGAATTTGGAGTCACATGATGCGAGGTCTGTTGACATAAAATATTCCTGCTCTGTCGATCGAAATCTAGAACAGCGAAGTGTACAGAACTCAAATTCGAATGAAACAAGCTTCGTTCTATTAACTAAGCGGAAATTCACAGCTTACAGAAAGAAGAAAATATGCCATTGACCTCTCTTGGACAGGAATAAGTAAAGCGGAGACGAGCGCTTGCATTTTAAATGTTTTTTCTGTCGCGCGCTATGCACTTGGTTTTGGTAAATAAAAAAGAACTGAGCTATGAACTCCGCTTTTAAAATAAGATACTCTCGCAGTTTACGCCACATCATGCAAGTATTTAAGCATCCTGGGCCTAACTTTATTCACGGCTTGCAGAAAGAAAAAAATATGCCGTTTATCTCTCTTGGCCGAGAGTGAGTAAAGCGGAAACGAACGTTTTCCGTCGCGCGCTATGTACATATCAGTGACACACTTAGCACTTGGTTTGGTAAATTAACAGGAGCTATGAACTCCGATTTTCAAATAAGATACTCTCACAATTATCCCGGGCATTAGCTTGGCGGCGTCTCGAATTCAAAAATTAAATGCGATGTCGCAAACTGACATGAAAACATTAACAGTTGGTATCGTGCCAGAACTGACCGGTCTAACAAATTGATAGTCGAAGGTTTGCATTAGCCGTTAAACTTATTACTTGTTTTCTACGAATTAAACGAAAAAGTAAATAGCTTCGTAGAAGCCACATGAATATTTGGCGCAACTGAGTCAAGAAAATAGAACACGCGTGGAAGGAAACGACACATTAGAGTGGCATTACATTGCTGCAAATCAAACAGCCTGGCTTGGCAACACAATAAAAATATGAGAAAAGAAAAATCCTTCGCGCAGCTCATAATCTGCTGGTCTTGTAGTGAAAACATAAAGTGAGCTGTACTGAGTTTTATCTTGCAATAAAAATGAGTCACAACAAACCTTTCTAACATATATTTCATCAACAAATAGGCGTCAAAAGGTGTCAAACTCTGCTTCGCAAAATAGCTGGCCAGGAAATCAATTAGACCGATGACCTCAACTCGAAGGCTAGCTCAGCTTGAAAACATCATGGCATTTAGAGTTCCTTATAAACATAACAACAAGACCGTCAGAACTCCTAGCTGGTTAGAATTAAGTTGACTACACTGAAATTAACGAACATACATTGCCTGAAGTCTCCTTCGTCTTCCCTGGCATGGCGCAAACACGCAGCTCGCCAGGGTTCTTAGTCATTCCATGTTTTTCTAACTCCAGGTTATCAAGAAATTGAATCGAATCGAGAAAATAATTTCCTTCGCTTCAGGCGAGTCCGTGCTTGGTTTATTTTGCCAGATACCCTTCCTTTTAATACATTTCAATGTGCTTTTGCGCTTTTCAGCCGCGCGTCGACCTTCGGTCCAAAGAAACCAGAAAGAAAACAAAGCTCGTTGTTGTGTCTTTAAACACGTCCAGTAGATAATCTGTGGCGATCCTGGATATATTTAAGATGTTCTTTGACGTCAATTATCCATCAAGTCATCGACTGAAGCGAACGAAAAGAAGCCCAAACAGATTAGTTGTAAGCAGTCCCACTTTGCGTAGACGATGGCTTCCAGCAAACATCGCGGCCCATCCACCCAAATTGCGGCCCATCGCTCAGATTTCGCACAGAGCAACTAGAATAACTGTAGAATATCCCTGAATTTTTTCAAGGCTCAGAAAAATTTTTCACAAGAAATACACTGGATTAAAGCTGAAGGAACGACCCGAAAGACAACCAAAACAAACATACGCATCGAAAGTAAATTCTAACCTACGCGCACAATCCGCCGTGATTTTACACAATTGTCACGCATAGCGCTTCTTCAATGCTTTCTTTGTGTTGTGTTACCATCTGGCAGGAAACGCACCACGGGAAAACTTGAAAAACGGGAAATATAAAATTCTAGTGGAGTCCACTCGGGAAGAATTGACAACCGCCATGTTGTTACGTCACGCTATTGTTTTCCACATTTCCAAAAGTGGACATTCTCCTGGAGTGTTTAAGCAATCAATTTCGTCGTAAACAACGCAAAAATGCCATTGGCAGTTCATGCTGTTATCCTAGGATCACCTTCACAGTTTTCAATCTTTTTGTACTGATTTAAGTGCTTGTTTTCGACTGAGAAGTGAGAAAAATGGTCGGGTGAAAACAAAGTGTTGTCGACTGTAAACCACCGCGCTAGAATAAATTTGAATATCTACGCTCAATGTATAAGTTCATCACACTTTTTAGGTAAGGTACATTCCGTGCGTTACTTGGAACTGATGCTTCAGTTGCACACATTCGTGGCTTGAATGTATTTTTTAAGTCACGATATTGTACTAAATTTCTCCTTCGGTTGATGATTTTATTTTTTATTAAGTACAAGTACATTTATAATTGGTATTGTTCATTTTGGAAGGTCTGTTAACATATGTAATAAAAAAAACTGTGGATTTAAAATGAATTAAAATTTCACGCATTTCTTTATGGTGAACATCAGTTAGTTTTGCAAAACTTATTGCCTTGTTTTCGCAGCACTTCATTTGACGTTAGTGTTTGGAAGTTCATAAGTTATTGCTAACTTTACGGCTTCATAACTTTACAGTACAAATAAATAATGCAAGAAATACAAGAAGTAAGCCATTTTTATGTCGGTTCCTTTACAAATGTAGTATTTAGAGCGATTTTCGAAGCTTTCTCATACATTGCCTCAAACGGCTGAACCAGAGTTACCTAATCGGCCACATTATACTGTATGTCACATTGATCGCATACAACGCCTGGGATGCCTGTGGACAAACTCGGGCACGAGCACTTGTGTGGGAAATACCATAATATATTAAGTGGCTTTCCGAAGTGCCTTTTAGGCTATCAGGGTGTCGCTGATCCATGAAAGGATTTTATTTATTTATTTATTTTCTATTTATTTATTTATTTTTGTTTTTTGTTTAAATTTTTTATTTTATTTTTATATATTTTTGTTTTCCATGGCGTTGATGGGCCGCCATACTAGTATGTTATGACACGCAATAATTTAATTATCTGTTGCTCTCCGCCTCTCCCAGTCGTGCTTTGTCCAAAACAAAAGTACTGCAGCTTTCCTGGGTGTGTTTTCATTTTGAGGCTCTAAAGCAAGCGAGCAAGCGAAAAAAAAAACAGCTTTAAGTGGTTATATTGACAAGGATTCATTGCTGACCAAAAACCGGGTAAGCGTCACAGCATTTGTCACGCATAGGTAATCTGATCATGTATACTTACGGTCGATTTTGGCATCGATTTATCTTCATAACTTCGTTGTTAGTAAGTAAATAAATGCTCAAACCTAAGATACTTGTCTTAAACTTTCATCAAAGATGAGTTTTTTGTATATTTGTTAAAAGGTATTTCGAAAATCGTGACAAGATAACATCAAATATAAATAGGGACTTTTTTCCCCCGAACGGCGTCATTTTTTGTTGATTTGAAAAGTTTGCTTCTATTGTATGAAGAGGCCTGGTATACTTCCAATGGCTGAAATGGGCCGCCTGTGGCTATAGACCTTATGCAAAAATGGTTGTCATTCACTTATTTTGTTTGGTCAAGTTTCTTAAAACGCTGATGGCGGCACTTAAATATATATGAAATATTTTGCTATTCTGAGAAGTTTCAGTGTTTTGGGTTAAATGGTTGCAAAGTTATGACTCATTTAAATTTAAGAGATTTGTATGGAAAAAGTCACAATTTCATGTTTCTGGCGATATAAATGCCCCTTAAAGTTATTAAGCCTCAATTTAATGTTTTTGGCGATATAAATGCCCTGTAACTTCCCATTAGATGAAAGTGTAGCCTTCAAACTTCATACACTGATTTATTTTGACTTTATCTTTAAGTTAGAGTAATTTAATTTTGTTGACAAATGATTTTTCTGGGAGCCAAAAATAAACAGCCGCCATATTTGCATTGGGTCTATATACCTTATCTTGATCTCTGAATTTTTTGCAGGGAATATTAAGTAGGCAAGTGATTTATAATGCTAGAGAATTTACAAAAAGTTTGTTGTGTTTGTGTGCACGATATATAGCTATTGTTGAGATAGCACGAGGTTTTAAGGTGGAAAATGGCTAGTTTCTTTCCTTTAATTTGGTAACTTGTGGATCAAGACAAGCAAAGAAATGAACGTGATAGATTAAATTAAAGAATACCCGGTACTTTCAGAATACTCATAACGACGTTAAAAGAAACGTTTTATTAAGCCCCAAAATTAAAGGTAAATCTTCAAAAAGACTTTATCTCTCACTGATAATAATTTCGATCCACTCCCACAAAAAGAAATTCTGTTAGCTTTTTAGTGGATACCTCTTAACGTTTAAATGTAATTAACAAGTCGACTGAGCAAAACGTTTAACATCGCTTTGCAGCCAAGTTCAGTGACTGAGGTAACTGAGGCTTTATATTTGCCTTAAAAAAGTTTTCTTACAAAGCTTTAACTCCATCAGTCATATCCATTTCTTCGCTTTAGTAGCCGGCAGCTGCAATCGTCCGTGTAGAGGGGACTTTTCCCCTCAGCTAAACACTTTAGACACGTTAATAAAGTCATTCATTCATTTCGACTATTATATCCTTCGAACATCGAAGCTGAAGAAAAGACAAAACTCGACACATGTTTAGTATCTCAAAGACACAATTTTTATTTTTGTACTCAGTGCTGGTTACAAAGTGTTCAGTAATAATCAGACCTAAGGCGTTTTGGAGCAGAAGAGCAGGAGATGTATATTTAATCTTTAACAGGCTCTATTGCCAGCTGATTCGGACGAGAGGAAATATAGGTATTCCTTTAAAATGTGCAATAAGGAAATAAAGGTATTCCTTTAACATGTGTAATCAGGAAATAGGTAGGTCCCGCGATCAGGATATATCTTCTAATAACTGTGCACGTTTTTCCTGAGTTATTGAGAAGAAAATTCTCCCCAAAAAGTTATTTTGAGAAAATTATCCTTCATCCGACTGGCTGCCTAGCTAGTCACTGTGGGACGAAAAGGTTAACAAGCGTATGTAAGTCATATTGAAACCTATTCATGATAGAGGCATAAAATGAGCCTTTGCCGGGATGTGATAGTTTCTTCACTGGTCATTGTTTTTTGTTTCGTCCGGCCTTTTACAAGGCTTTGGAAGTGATTGCTTTCGTTGTGTTACTAGTAGCTATTTCTACTCCAAAGATATGGTCTGTGTAAATTAGGCGGTGACGCCAGTATTTCGCGGGTCAGCAACTGTAGAATTTTGGCGGCGTCGGCGAAGCACAATGACCACGACGGCGCTAGCGATAGCGATGACCACGACACCACAGACAGCCACAACTGCGATCGCATAGGTGGGGAAAGCTGCGCCCTCATCCTTGTCAACAGCGGCTTCTGGTGAAATAAAATAAAGCGTCATATAAGAAATTACATATTGTCTGATTGTCTTCAAACTGAGTCAAATTTAAAATGAGCAAACCAAACTTCATTTTATGTTTTGTGTAGAGGTTACATCCGTTCTTGGGTTCAGACTATTTGTTTAATTTTAGCTCAACCTTAGCTTGGCATCAATTGACAAGTTATAGTTAAAAACCGTAAAACGTTAATTGCCGTTAACACAAGGCTGGGGTCAATTCAATAAAACATTTACAAGTGTAGCTATTGTTTTATTGTTTTAGAGGTTGAGAACAATAGCTATACTTGTAAATTACACTTGTAAATGCTTTATTGAATTTACCCCAGGTCAATGTTCCGCTCTCGTTCCAACATGCTATCACCTTTCTTTTTTACAAAAATAGCACAACTTTCTAAATTTTCCCCTTATCACCAACCCTGTCTCCCCTGCCCTCCCTGGAGGCAAACTGTTGTTTATTTTTGGAAATCGGGCACAACGTACGATATAAAAATATTCAAACCAATATTCATTCAGAGTACCGTAATCCAGATTATCTTAATACTAATATCAACACCGCAAAGTTGCTCTGTTCAGTCTATATCGACTCATAACTAATCTACTAATCAGAATCATTCAAAATGTGGCTTGGCTGGGTAGACTCAAGTATTATTAGACATGGGCCGCCAGATATTCTAGGCCCGGAGTGGGGGTACTTCCTATCAGGCTCTGCCCGAAAGGGTATTTTTCAGGCTGTATATAAAAGGGTAGGGATTTCAAGAGTTGGCGTATATAAAAGCATACGAAAAACTGCCATTAAAAAGGGTCTTTTAGAACGGCTTCGAACAGACCAACCAAAAAGTCGATTCAATTGAGTATTTTAAGCGGTTATTCAAATGAAAAATAATAAAAAGAAACACATATAGTAACTATTTTGAAGGTGAGTGAAAGGGCAAAAGTTTTCTATCGAAGGTATACAAAAGGGGTACCTGTTCTGTCAAAAAAATGATATAAAAGGGTAAGGGTTTGGACATCAGGGCTGAGCTTATGCGTATAATTTTTTTAGGGGCAACTTGTAAAGTCGTGCTTTAAACTTGAAAATGTTTGCTAGGTTCAGATCGACAAATTTAATTATCACACTGATTAATATAAGCACAAGTGTTCTTAACAAACCTTTCTTGGAGTCTGCAATTCTGTATGGACCAGCCGACACGTAGTACGTTGTTTCCATGGCGTCCTGGACAGTTTCACGTCTCTTTCGTTTAGTAGGAGCAGCGCAGGCAGCGGCGCATTCCTGTTGGCATTCGGACATCCCATCACTTGCCAGGCAAACAATGACCGTGGCATGGAAATAAACCTCGTTACCGGTTACTTGACCAGAGAATCGGAAAGCGCCATTGGTAAACATGTTAAATCTTTCATCCGCATCAGCGTCGCATGAGACGCTGTTATGATCGACCACCGTACTTTTCTCACAGCTAAGTAAAAAAAGAAAACCCATTAGTACAACCTCGACGTGATATCTTTTGTTTTATTCCTCCAAGCCTCGGAGTCAAGTTAGATTTTAAAAATATCGGAAATGTCCGGCTATTTGAATGCATTTTGATCGTCACGCAACGTTCCGTGACGACCCAAATTAGGCCTTGTCTCATATTTTTGGCTGCTCTTACACGTTCACTCGGTGCGTAGGTGGGCAGTTACCTAAAAGTAACTTTTTGCGTCTAATGGAACAGCTGACGGCACTAAACAGCATCTGCCCATTTTCTTCGTCAAAAAGTTTGTTTTATACCTCAAAAATATACAGTTACATCGACAGAAAAGAACACCGAATTTCGCGCTAGAACGAGTGAGCGGGAAGGAACGCCTCGAAGAATAATGGTAAGCGATACAAGTCATCCGGTTGGTCGGTATATTGATTATTTTGAAAATCGCATACCATTATGCAACGGTCACACCAACCGGATTTTTCTTACAAATGGTAAACATCCTAAGTGTGTCCACCTGCCCGCCGACGCAGTACAACAGTTTCGTCGAAGAAACTAGCTCTCTTATCTACTTAGTATTGGAAGTTCATTTTTGTTCAAAACTCAACTGCCTGCTTAGTTTACTCGAAATGGTAAGCCACTCTAACTGGACAGTTTTTAACTTGGTAAGCTGAGAGCAGGGAGGTGAGACGCAGACGCACAAATGGAAAATCAAAAGTAACAAGTTTTCCTTACTGGTTTTGATAGTATTATGATAGTACTGTATTTGATCAATTTCCAGAATTATTTTTTTAACGAAATTATTTCCATTCCCTTCTCCTGTATCGGCGTGCCATGGGTATGTCTAGCTGTTAACCCTATTCAGACCGGGCTTTTTTGGACCTTCTGGGACCGGGGATGGGGGGGGGGGGGGCTTTCCCCCTATGTCACTTCCAGAATATTTAAGCAATCACAATGAAACTTTTATGATGTATAGTATGTCCAAACATCTATCTTTTGGTATACGTCACGTCGGATGATGACGTCACATCACGTGACAATTACATCATAATGTCAAAACAGCCGCCATCTTGGATCCGCCAACTTGGATTTCAAAATTTTTCCAGAACGCCAGAAAACCACCCAAAATTACTGCAAAGTACTCAAAATCAATCAAACTGTGCTTTAAAGTCGAAAATTGTGAAAATAATTGCACTAAAGTTAATTTTCATTAATAGAAACACGAAAATTACAAATTTGGGAAAACATGCCTGTCAAAATGCCGTTGGCATGGAGATGTCAAGTTCCTGACACAACAACCTATCCTACCAAATTATTTCCGGATAAATTTAAGATAAACTCGCGAAGTTTGGCAGCGTTTGGTTAAATCTTGTAAAAGTTATGAGCATTCAAAGTCAGTGCAGGCCACAAAAGCCCAAAATCGATACCCTATTTGATACCAAAACGACTCAAAAACCATACTCTTTGGCGCCGCACACACACGTACTTAAAAAGCTTGTTTAAGGGAGAAACAACCCTCCACCCCGGAAGTAGTAAACAATAGATAAAATGGTCCAACTTACCCATCTTGGATCAATAAAATTTGGTTTACCGAATTAGCAGAATCTGAGCTGGCCTGTACAAGCTGGAGATGAACATCCAGATCCGGAAAAGCGGGATCAGCTTCAATCACTACTTTACCGTAAATTGGAGTCGACAAATCAATTATGCCGGCAAGTTCAGAATTGTCAGACTGGAGGTGAAGAGTGAAGGCAATCAGCAAGTTTCCGCCAGCTGAAAAGAATAAACACATTTAGAACACTGCAGCTCCAAATATAACTAAATAACTAGTGAACATCGACACTAATTGACATGTTTTATGACTTACTTTCCTCCCCTTTGCCCCCTCCCCCACAAGGAAAACGAAGAAGACCTATTCATCTACGAGGGCATGAGTACATCCTCCCTAGAGTAGAATTCGAAACAGGAAGATTTTTATACCTTTTTGTTTCGAATAATTATTGATAAAAGCGATCTTTTATGACAAGATGTCTTTTTCATTTTAAATAGGACAATTATTTATTATTTTTGATTATTATTATTGTTGTTGTTGTTGTTATTTATTATTAATATTGTTATTATTATTACTATCATTGTTAACAACTGACTTCAATAAAGCGTAGATTTCAATCTAAGCATTTTGCTCCTAAAATAGCGCAAACCGCGAAATTTCATTTTTATTTTCTGTCAAAAGGACTTAAAACTGAAAAACTGAAAGGCAGATTCCGTTGTATACGAAAAGATCTGTTCTGTTCTGTTTCTGTTCAGAAGATCTGTGGCCTATTGGATGAAAATCTACTTTTCGATAGATAGATAATTGTCGATAAGTTTCCCTCAGATTCATGAAATAAAATCCCATCCCTACAAATGGAAAGAAGTTCGGGTAGTGTGATCGTTCGGGTGAGAGTAGTTCAAAAAATAACTGTTGGTGGTGCCTGACTTAATTACTTAAGTCAATAGTGTTCAGTGATACTCTTGGGTTCAAACCATTTAATAAATGAAAAAAAAGTCATAAACTGCATAAACTGAAAAAAGGCAACGTTTCTCCAGGTTATTGTCGACTTGAATTTATTGTCTTGAAAATTGACTTATGATCTGAACTAAATGATGGAATGTGGAATAATACGGAAGGGAAACCGGAATAGTTCTTGAATAATTTTATTATTACTAAGCTGTTGTTTCCTTTTATTACTTCTGACTTACCTGAACCGTCGTCGGATAATGAATGAAGAGGTTGAAAGCTCGCCTGTAAATTTTGTTGCTTGTCGTAACTACACTTGACGGTGTATAGGTGGTCATATTGATAGGTTACTGGTGTGTCGTCTGATACAACAGTAATAGAAAACTGGTATATCACTTTGTCGAAACTTATGATCGGTGTAATTCCACAGACCGCCACGTCAAAAGGCCCGTATGTCAACGTCGCGGGAGGACCAGCAGCATATGTCGGCTTACACGCAGCTACCCCGGTATTACCGTTCACAGCCCAGAGACTGATGGCAGCGGGATCAGTGAAATCCCACTGAGCGAGATCATACATGTTGGTGACGTCGAGCACAAAACTTATTGTGTGAACACGGCTGCAATCTATAGAGCTAAGGGTTGCTGCAGTCACTTGACCTGTAAAATGCAAAAAAGATATTATTTTTAACTATTTCATACAATTTTGTTTATATACAAGTATATTGCTCGTTCTAATTTGAAGTTTTAAGATGAAACGGGCCTTTTTCATATCTCCTGATCGCAACTGAAATCTCGAATGAGCGTGGAGGAACTCGATAGTCCTCGTTTTATCCTTAGGCCCACTGTAGGCCTGGTTTATATGTACGACGTAAACGTTAATTTCGGCAATATAAACTCACTCAATCTACCTCTTTCTTAAATAGTTATCTGATCAGATTTAAAGATGAGATCAAGTACTTTGTTGGTATATCAAAGTCTCTTCGAGATATCGACGTTTTTGCATGAAGTATGAGTCGAAGGTTTATCCTGTGCATTGTTCTTCGAACTTATCATTACAGTTTCTTTGTAGTTTAGTTTAACAATTTCCTATCTTCGCGGAGGAAATGCAGCCATATAATTTTGTCAAAAATGGCTCGTCCGCGCTGGGTATTTATACACATATTCCTTAACATTACACAAATAAACAGTGCAAATTTCACCGAGATCTGACAATTCTATACTTTAAAATTGCAAGGACCTTTCGAGGCAGTCGATTTCGGCAGCGAAATTAGCAAATGAAACAGCAAAATATGCGTTCGACGCTTTGTTTTTGCGACCGGCCATATTTGAATTGTTATAGGTAGACCGCTGTTCAATGTGTTCAAGGCCGTATCGTTACGATTGCTCCACGAAAAAGCACGAAAAAAAATACGGATATTTCCGACTACTGTCGGAGAAAACATTGCGCATATAATTGGGGCGTAAACAAATCGTTACACTCAAGCTGCGTTTTGTCTAGGCTCTGCGAGGGTCGGATATCAAGACCCAGGATTAAACAAAAGCCATATATAAAGTGAATGCTTTCGAATTATATTTGAAGATGAAATACGAAATAATTTTGCTGTCTTTGACTGAAATGCGTAGATACGATCGCATGTTGTAAAGCCGATTCATGCAACATTGCTGTCATTCCCTGTCAACGCGCGGTCACGTCCCTAACGACCTACAACCATCGTCAGAAGTGTTGGCACGATTACCTTCCTTCTCTCCCCCCTCCCCTTCTCAATGTTGAGCTCCCGAACATATTGCACAGACAATCCTTAGCCACAATGGGTTCAACATTGAAAGGGGGCTCTTAAAATGTTTGTATGCACCATTGAGAAAGTTTAAGCGTCAAGTATCCGCATTTTTTATCTTCTTAGCGTAAGCGTTCCAACTACTTCTGACTAGGGTTGTAGGCTGATGACGAAATAGAATGTGGCCTAATTTTTAACCGCTCCTAAGCTAAAAGAAGCCCCCATCTCTTGCATTTGTTTTAACTTCAATAATATCTTTGAAAAGAGCGAGTTTTTTTGGTATGGTTTATTTTTGACGTTTGTAATTTTTAAACGATGTAAGTGCTAGTGATTATTTATTTGTGTTTTAGTTACGCAATCCATTGTTTGTGCGACGCTTTTTATAGATCGCCTTTCAGACACACGTGCGTTGAGATAAGATCAAGAAAGCTGACATGTCACTTTTAAAATTGTTATATAACGTTTGTAAATGTGACAAGTCACGTTTTTTTCACGAGATCGCAAGTGATCACCCACAGCGGAAAGTAATCCCTTGAGAAATTAAAACAGTCCCTTGAGAAATTAAAAAAGTCCCTTGAGAGTTTACAAATATGTGGTTCCAAATTTTGACCACATAACCCCTATTCTACGTTTTTAGCTTGTAAACAAGCAAAAACGTCGAAAAAACTAGAACAGTCGCATTAGTCTGTTTTAATCACTGATCTAAATTTTTCCGACTGGACAAAAACTGGATTTTGAAATTCAAACTAACCGTATTTCTGTAATCATGAAATTCTGATTTGCCTCGCGATGGACGCTTACCTTGTTTGGTAACTTTCTTTGGTGAGTGCTACTGGTAGCCAGAAATTTTATTTTTGACAACAGCCTTAAAGCTACCAATCGTTTTATGGTTTGATTTTATTCGGCAAAGTTATGTGTAGCGATCACCCTGTGGGTAAGCACCAATGTTTTTGTTATTATTATTGACTGAAAGAACTTAAAAATATTCAACTTTAAAAGAACTTTTCGTCATTATTCAAGTTATGCAGAAAATAAAATGACAACTGGACAAGAAGACATACCGTGGACAACAGCAGCTCCAAACAGGAAAACAGCGGCGATGGACAAACACAATATCAGCTTCATTATCTTCAGTTATTTCTTGTTTTTTTGTCTCAAAAATCCTGCGGAAACAGTAGAGTAGAGTAGAGTAGAGTAGAGTAGAGTAGAGTAGAGTAGAGTAGAGTAGAGTAGAGTAGAGTAGAGTAGAGTAGAGTAGAGTAGAGTAGAGTAGAGTAGAGTAGAGTAGAGTAGAGTAGAGTAGAGTAGAGTAGAGTGGAGTGGAGTGGAGTGGAGTGGAGTGGAGTGGAGTGGAGTGGAGTGGAGTGGAGGATCTATTAAACACAAAATATAGCTAGAGTTGATTATTTAAATGTTTTGTTGATACAATTCCGCAAAAAACTGAACGCGTGCACCAAGAGCCGTCTAACGATCGATAGAAGGCACCTGTGTAGCCAATCAGATCGCGCGTTTGCCAAAAGACGGGTTGTGCTAATGATGGTTAGTAATGTTTAGTGATGGTGAATGATGTCTAGGGATGGTGAATGACGTCCATTGACGAGTAGAGTAGAGTAGAGTAGAGTAGAGTAGAGTAGAGTAGAGTAGAGTAGAGCAGAGCAGAGCAGAGCAGAGCAGAGCAGAGTAGAGTAGAGTAGAGTAGAGTAGAGTAGAGTAGAGTAGAGTAGAGTAGAGTAGAGTAGAGTAGAGTAGAGTAGAGTAGAGTAGAGTAGAGTAGAGTAGAGTAGAGTAGAGCAGAGCAGAGCAGAGCAGAGCAGAGCAGAGCAGAGCAGAGCAGAGCAGAGCAGAGCAGAGCAGAGCAGAGTAGAGTAGAGTAGAGTAGAGTAGAGCAGAGCAGAGCAGAGCAGAGCAGAGTAGAGTAGAGTAGAGTAGAGTAGAGTAGAGTAGAGTAGAGTAGAGTAGAGTAGAGTAGAGTAGAGTAGAGTAGAGTAGAGTAGAGTAGAGTAGAGTAGAGTAGAGTAGAGTAGAGTAGAGCAGAGCAGAGCAGAGCAGAGCAGAGCAGAGCAGAGCAGAGCAGAGCAGAGCAGAGCAGAGCAGAGCAGAGCAGAGTAGAGTAGAGTAGAGTAGAGTAGAGTAGAGCAGAGCAGAGCAGAGCAGAGCAGAGTAGAGTAGAGTAGAGTAGAGTAGAGTAGAGTAGAGTAGAGTAGAGTAGAGTAGAGTAGAGTAGAGTAGAGTAGAGTAGAGTAGAGTAGAGTAGAGTAGAGTAGAGTAGAGTAGAGTAGAGTAGAGTAGAGTAGAGTAGAGTAGAGTAGAGTAGAGTAGAGTAGAGACTAGAGTCAGAAGCACATGCTTCGATCTCTATTTTCTACTACAACTTTAAGCCAAAATGTACTTGAGTATATTGACAAAGGTGTAAAGATTGCAAAATTCCGAAAGTTTCATTGAATCAATGTTAATGACGGAATCTAGTAACCGGTCAGTTTTGTTTTATATCAAAAAATCCTTCCAGGCAGGTTAGTATTATCATCTAGATTCTTTTAGTTTTTATGCAATGATCAAATCTTTCCTTTGTTTACTTTCCCATATCAAATCAGATACGACTGAGTGAATTCGGCTGCACTAGAATGTTCGCCTTTGTGTATCTTATTTTATAGCGAAAGGAGTCGCCTTTTGTTCTCATGAAGACTGGAATGCTTTTACAAGAAGACTAAAATTAAGTGTATTTCGCAGTGAATAAAACTGAATCCCTTTTATGTCAAAAAGAATCTGTGAAAAAGAAACATAACAATTTGCTGAGGTAAGAGTTAAAACCGAATTTCTCGTAAACTGTCTTTCAAAGATGCCGACTGATCAGTTCATTGATTATTCCTTCGCATTAGAAGTGAATTTGCCTTTTAACTTGTTAACTGCCTACTGCTGCAATTCAACCGACCACTTTGATGTTGAAATAACAAATCAAAGATGAAACCTTGTTTTGTGTAACTGTTTTACTCAGCTGGGTCAGCAAAGCACCCTTGGTCGCCTTCTTCTTAGAATTAATTTGGTTTTCTTTAAAGACGTCGACCTGCTGGGGTATTTAATCATATAGATCATTCCAGTTCTCCAGCTATGCATTCTTCAGTTTTTACCTTTTGGTATTACTAACCAAAATGTTTATTAGAGGTAAAAATGTTGTGCATTAGCTGTCCACTTGCTTGATGCACGCCCACATTACTTACTGAACGAGAAGCGCCACAGGTAACCAAAGCGTGCTATGAGAGTTGTATGAATGTACCATAAGAGCTTGAATGGATTTGAAATAAAGTTGAGAAAATATCTCTTATAATCATTGAAAAGCTATAATAAAACTTAAAAATCTTACCTGGTGTCACTTTTTTTTGTATTTCTAATGCTTTAGAAAGCCATACTCGTGACAGACAAATTCGTTTCAACGGTCTGTCGCGTACATGCAGACAGACGGTTGAAATGAAAATCACACGTATGGGTTTCAAATCCATACAAGCTCTTATTGTACATTCATACAACTCTTATAGTACGCTTTGATTACCTGTTGGCCGGAACCGCTCGCTTGATTCTACCACCTAAAAACACTACACGAGCCAAACACTGCAAAATTTGTTTCGTTCGGTTACGCGAGAAAACAATTAATCTAGAACGAGTAGTAGCTCATCGATCGTCTTTGAAAACAGCGCGACCGTCACTTCAGTCCTGATCAGAAATGGGCTGTTAAGAATCTACTTCTTAGACGTTGCTCCGTCGCACTTGTAATAAAAGCAAACTGAAACTTAGATCATTGAAAAACTTACCAAAGTTGGAATTCACTCCTTCATACGAGACTAAGCTCAAACTGCTGCTGCCGGCTGCTATAAAGAAAAAGAAAAGAACGAGTTAGAACCCGTGAGAAAACTTTGTTAAACGTGTATCACAAGTGTTGTTACCTGTCTGAGGTCTTCGGCGTGAACTGAACTGAACAAGCCTTAGATTTCATTGAGACAATAGAAAAATCAGTGAACCTTCCAGCATGAAAGAAATTTCTATTCATAGCTGTTTGTAGACTGCCACTGGAATGTTATTTGAGTGTTTTTGTATCGAAGGACAATTAAATAATGTTAGTATGGTTCATTAGAGACGGCAGGGCGTACTTTTCTCGAGGCACTATTGCATTGTTTTTACATTCCGCCAAAATCACAAAAATCTTCTAAATGTGCCTGTGACCAAAAATAATGGGAAATTGTTTTCTTCAATATTCTCTTTGAGGGAATTTTGCTTGTCCCCCAAATACCGTTTCACCAAATCATATATCATACCAAAAACTAATTAAACGTATGCAAATTATGCTATACAACCTATTACGCCCAACCTATTACGCAGTAATTTGTAAGACAAACAATTTAATCTACTCGGTTAAGTTTAATAGGTCTCTACAAGTAAGAACAGTATATGATTGCTCATTTTGGTTCATAAAATAATTGCATTTTTATGGGTTCTAAAAATATGATACCGTGAGCAGACAACTCTTTATTTAGAAAAGAAAACCCATCAAGTTTACAAATGGCGTATGTCGACAAAGTTGACTGGTTTGCGTGGCCGCATACAAGGCGTTGTCATAGAAACATGCTAACAGAAACTCCTTCTGACTACAACTTTTGATTAATTGAGTTTATCTCACAATGGGAGTACGTTTCTAGAGTGCACTTAAACAGATTTCATTATTATTTAACTCTGGCGCCAACACAGCAAGTGGGATAGATGGCGTCGGTAATGCTTTCTCTCTCTGCAAACTTTAATTTGTTTTCCTTTAAGCATCCTAACATTTGCCGATTTTTCTCGAGAATCGTGAATCTGTTCGGTTCTAGCAACGTTACAAACAAATGAAGATGAAGTGTTCAACATGACACGAGCATGGGACAAAGAAAAATCTGAGTCCCCGACGGGAATCGAACCCATGGCCTCCCAGATACCGGTTGGGCGCTTGAGCTCTAACCAAAGGAGCTACGAGAGACTCGTTGTGAGCTGGGCCATTTACTAGGTTGATATGTGACACGCGTCCTGCATACTGCTAAGATCAGCAATGTCTGTATTTGCTGGATCGGCCGGAGATGGTAGCTCACCCTAGTGAATTTCAAAGCAAACAGAATGTCATAATATTGTCATAATATAATTATGTCATAATATGATTTGTCACTGTACAAAGACAACAAGTCATTTATTTTTTATGCAAGATCACGCGAACGCAAAAATTATGTATGTTACTAGTGTGATCTACATAACGACATGGTAGGCACCAATCAACATATTTTAAAACACCGGAGAAAACGTATTCATGATGATAATTAAGCAAATAGTTAAGGCTAACCGTTTAACGGCAATAAACAAACAGAACTATTAGATAACTGATAAACAACAAAAATAAAATCAATCATATCAAGACCGAAGTGAATGAAATAGCCTTGACTCACCTAAGTTCAACTGAAAGCTGGGGCTGGCTAGCTGCTGAGAAGGAGAAGGAAAAAAAGAGAAAGATAACGGTATATTAGAAAATTTTAGGAAATATCTATCCCAAAAGCATAGCTATAAAACTCTGAAGGTCTTTATCAACTAAATATTGAAACAGCTTTTAATGGTGCGTGTCATAACATTTATAAACATGATAAAGGAAGCCAAAGAACAAAAAGCGGGCGTTGTTTAAAATAAGAAAGGATATGTCATCGGCCACATCCTGGTTTGAATATGATTGAACTAATCACGGCATGGAAGTATACTTAAAATAAAACAAAGATCGTTGAAAAAATCTTTTAGGATTAAAGAAATTAACTTTCAAAACTGCAGACAACAAATGTTCCTAGAACACAGACAGTTTAACACTCTGCTTTGAGATTTATGTTTATTTGCCTTGAGGGTAAAAAAGAAGGTCAAATGGTTCAGTAATTTCTGTCATTGAAACATTGCTCATTTCGGCTACAGTCACGAAAATAAAATCTACTCGTAAAAATGGAAAAGTTTCCATGACTTTTCCAATGTTTCTGTTAGAGATTTGAGTAGGCAGCAAGGAATATGCGTGGCTCTTTAACAAGTTGTGTTTGTTTTCAAGAAGTAATTTGCATGTCCTGCCGCCGGATCTGTCAGTCGCGAGCACTCAATTGTATCGACAGAGGTAAATAATTGATCTGTACACTGCAAAATCACGATATTGGGCAACGTGGATTAAAAGTCGCCTTAAAAATCGCCGTTGAAAAATTGTCCTGATAATCTCTCTACATATTTGTCTTGTCAAAATTTAGCAATTGCTGATGAAAAGGAAAGACAAATCATTCTTTTCAATAGCGAAGCGAGCGAGGTCTAGAAATAGAATGTAAATGAATATAACCGCCACAAGGCTCAGAAAACATCAGCGTGTTCTGAGAGAAATAGATGGAAATAGAGGAATTTTCCGTTTTATAAAAGTGTTTTTGGATTACCGGCTGCTTTAGAAAGTGTTTTAGGAAAAATCGTCCGCCATTTGGGTTTGTTTGTCTGAGTCTTGTCTGAGTTGTGACGTCACTCGCGCGCTTCGCTATTGTGGACAAGCATTAAAATTCGGCTGTAATGGAATATTCGTCTTTGTGTTTCACGCAAAGGCAAACAAACCGAGACGCCATTATGAGTTAGATCCCTTGAAAATGAACGCCGCACGATCGTTTTTGAAACACAATTTTTCCCAATATCATGACCCCCGCTTTTAAACTGTCCCTCTTAGTGGCTAAAACTGCAAAAAATAAGCCAGGGCTTTCTTATTGGAATTTTATGTTCTTTCTAGACGACATTAAGTGGAGCTAATTAAGAGGTATTTTTAAAAGATAATTTGCAATTGCGGCATACTCAAAATGTGAAAGAATTTTTTGGCTCTTTGTTAATTATCTCAATGTCTTGGTCAAGGTCATGGGTTTGTGTGTACATGATGTTGTCTTGGTTTTAAGAGGGCAGAAACTGTTTTAGAAAACACAAGATTCTTTGTAAGTGACGTCTGTAGCAAAAAATTAATAAAATATAAAAAAAAATTAAATAAAATAAAATAAAATAAAAAAAAAAAACGTCTGTAGCGTGAAGACACCTAATCAATAAACATAGCAAATACCAGACTTGACGTTGCCATGGTGACGAGCAACAGTTTCCTTCTGGACTAGTTTTTACGTTCTTTTGAGCTTCTTAGAATACTTTCAAGTCATTTTCTCATGCTTAAGGTCTCATTTTTCTCTTGCAAACGAGACCTTATGGAACAAGAAAAATCTTCTAGTTATTACTACTGAGCAAATAGTAACAGCAAAACATAATCAGGTTTAAATTACACGAAGAACTAAATATAAATTTAGCAACGGGAGAAATAGATATTTACCGCGCATTTGCATTCCGTCAATAGCGAAGCGCGCGAGTGATGTCATGACTCAGACAAGAGTCAGACAAACAAACTGGAATGGCGGACGATTTTCTTAAAACACTTTCCAAAACAGTCGTTGTTCCTAAAACACTTTATTAAAACGAAAACTTCGCCTAGATTCCCTCTATTTCTCTCAGAACACGCTGATATTTTTTAGCTTCGTGAGGGGTATAATTATTTGCATTCTATTTTTAGACCTCGTGCGCTTCGCTATTGATGGAGCTCTCGCCTCCCACCAATGTGGCCCGAGTTCGATTCCCGAACCCGGCGTCGTATGTTGGTTGAGTTTGTTGGTTCTCGTCGTTGCTCCGAAAGTTTTCTTATGGGTTCATGGGTTTCTCATGGCTAACAAAACTCCTGGCTAGCAAGCTAACAAAACTCCTGGGCCCCGCTATCCACCGCATAAATCGCATTTCAGTGACTGCACTATCCACCGGATAGTGATTTATCCGGTGGATAGCGTTATCCAGCCTTTGAACAACTGAGGCCTGAAGTAGAAACCCTTACATCTGGCGGTTGTTGAAGAAACTTTGTGACTGAAGTAATACTCATAAAACGATATAGATAAGCAGCTGAACATGTGATGGTAGATTTTTGCAAAAAGGTTTTCGGGTTACTAAAAATATAAATATCAATTTTAAATGATTTTTTGTACCGGTATATGAAATGTACTGGCAGTCTTTCAGATTTTCAAAATTACGTTTTCCCCTGAGAGCTAGGTGGCAGGGCTCTAGGCGGATCGGAGAGCAAGGAGAAAGTAGGAAAACTTGTACTATTTTTGCAAAAGGAAGGGTGATCTAGTATGCCATGACAAGAACAGAACATTGACCAACTTTTTATACTTGATAAAATTATGGTCATGAAACAAGTAGTTCTATCCGAGGGCTAATGTTAATTCACCAGAAAATATGGAAGGAAATTTGCTTTGACCATTTGTTAATTTAAAGGTCTGCGTCCGAGCTTAGGGCCCATACTACCGGAGCTTATCCCGGTTCTGTAGCATTAAGCGACTAGGAGTATTTCTGCTGCCCCTACATGGAATGCCAGTCCATCGTCGGGTTACCCTCAGCATTAAATTCGCCGGTGCCCATTTAGAATACACCTGAGTGAAAAGAGGCCCTATGATAGTAAAGTGTCTTGCCCAAGAACACGACACAATAACCGCGGTCACGGCTCGAACCTTGACCGCTCGATCTGGAGTCTAGCGCGCTAACCATTAGGCCACCAATTGGGTTAATCCTTAATGGCACTTACATGCAGTAGACTACTTTCGAACTCTTTTACTTCGCCATAAAAGCCATTGACAGAGGACATCACTGGCAAAAGAGGCTGCGTGAACATGCTTCCTCACTTTCCCTTGTATGTGTCCTCCGGGGCTTGCTCCTGATCTGCTGATATATTGAAACCAAGAGTTATATTAAATAACTTCTTACATGGCGTCTTATTTTATTTCATCAGAAACCGCTGTTGACAAGGATGAGGGCGCAGCTTTCCCCAGTTGTGCGATCGCGGTTGTGGCTGTCTGTGGTGTTGCTGCCATCGCCATCGCTAGCGCGGTCGTGGTCATTGTGCTTCGCTGACGCCGCCAAAATACTACAGTTGCTAAGCGGCGTGATACTGGCGTTACTGCCTAATTAAGGGAAGTGGTCAAAACAAGTGTACTCGATGAGCCGATCCACCTTGTGTAGGGGTAGGGGGGTTATGCAAGACACCACCTGTCTGGTAAGCCAAATGGACAAAATGTATTGGCCTCAAAATTTAAGTTGAGACTTTCATATTAGGTGTGCACAAAGCTTGCATTGCTGGTGAAATAGCACAAGAAGGTTTAAATCTTTTTCTTAGTTTCTACTCCTGATAGATTGGGGGCTATACAAAAAGGACACCATCTTTTATGGTGGTGAAGGGGGAGGGTACATAAAGTGACCACGTCTTTTTGTAGAGTGGTGTGTCCTGTCTGAGTACAATAGTTTTTACCATTTCCCTAACAGGCCACATATTTGGAGCAGAAATAGCTGAATAGTCAGATATGCATATTGTAGTGAAGTGTTCCGTTTAAAAGGAAGATTAGCAATCCTCCCTGTAAACTTTTACATAGCATTTATTCAACAAAGACAGTAGTTAATGTAGTTAGTTAATAGTGTAGGTTCTTATCAGAAATTCCTGGAATTGAAAACCTAAGCACGACGCGAGAAATGACCAGTGAAAAAAGGCACTTCCTTGTTATGCCTCAATTATGAAAGGGCGGGTGACGAGCTGTAATTGACAAGCCGATTAAACCCTTGCATTCCTCGCAGGGACTAGCCAGAAAGCCAGTCGGAATTAAGGACAATTTTCTCAAGAAAAAACTCGTCGATTGAAAAGAAAATTCTCTCACGAACCATTTTTTCAAAAAATATGAAATTAAGGCAGTTAGGAGAAGATTCATCCTGATCGCAGGACGGCAAGGGTTAGAACATTAATGCCGAAATTCATAAAACTTGTAAACGTATTTCTCCTAAAAAACCACAGAGGTTCTAAAAGAAACTTAAGCGGGAAAATCTTTTTTAAAGTTTTCATAGCCCTCCTTTCCTCAGTGTTACAGAGAAAACGACCAACAATGATTATTTTATACTTTCTTAAAGGACTCAAACTTCACTACATTTTCTTCCAAACTGGCATTAGCGTTAGTTTTGTTTGGTAGTGTTGCCTTTCTTACACTTACGTTCGGTAATTTGAGCACGTGTTTAAGGAAAACCTATATTTCAGTTCTTATTGCAAATAGTTTAGTTTTAGTTAAGATTTATTGTTTGTTGCACATGAGACCTCAAACTGGCGATCAGGTCCATTATACAAGACGTGCTCCAGGGAGGGGAGGGGAATTCCCATATGAAAAGGACGAGGAAGGTCGTCAGAAAATTTGAACGAAACCTCTAAAGGAGACCCATCTAGGAGTGGCTAATCCTTTCCTTTTAACCTTGAAATATACCTTTGTTATGTTTCATACTTGATCAGCCTTGACCGCCAACACAGTATTTCTTCAGGTCAATGAGACCTTGAGCAGGGCCGTAACTAGCAACAGGCAAGACGAGGCACTTGCCTCGTCTAGGTTTTTACCCAAAATAAAAAACAAAATTTGTTTTCTTGAGAATATAATCCCTAGTTGAACAAGATTGATTTTTCTCGAGAAATACTTCATGAAAAATGTCTCTGAAAGAGTTTCAGAGCTTCTTGATTTCTAAATTTTCTGGAGGGCATGCCCCAAGAACCCCCTAGCAAGATCTTGCCTCGCCTATTGCAAAGATCTGGATACGGCCCTGCCTTGAGGGGTTAAAATATTTGCGTTCTGTTCTGAACACCCTTAAAGAGACAAAGTTTCGTAATTTACGCCCCAAACGACGAGCCTCACCGTGCCTTCTGTATGGGAACCTCTCCCCATCCCCTCGGACGTCGTATATGTAATATTTTTTTTAGTTAATGCAGCTAATGTTTTGCTCCTAAGGCCCCAAGTCTGATTTTTACTTCACACTTTTTGTAACAAGCACCAAACACAAAAATAAAAATAGTTTCCTTGAGATTCTAAACATGTATCGAGTTTTTATTTTTTCTCATGAATGAATGAATGACGTTATTATATTGTCAGTAGTCTGATTCAGCTTATAAAAACTAATTGGGGATACTGTTTACATTAATCGCTCTTAAAACAGTGATCGCTCTTAAAACAGTGTTAAAAGGAAAAAAACGAAATAATTCTTGTCACGAGGTCTGAAAAATCATAGCCCCCGTCTCTGTTGAGCGTTGGGCGTTGACGTCTGATATGAATGGCCTCTTCGATTTTTCTTTTGACATCTATGGACTCTTTTTCTAGAATCTTGACTCCTTCCCAGTCGATCTCGTGATTGGCCTGAGACTGGTGTTCCCGGATTGCAGATGTTGTTTGTTTCTGATGTTCACCCAGTCTCTTCTCCAGAGTTCTCGCTGTCTCGCCAATGTAATGCTCTCCGCAGTCGTTACATGTGATGTCGTTTACCTCGCCTGTCTTCTTTTCCGTTGGTGTCCTATCTTTTGGATGGACTAAGATGGATTTTTGAATCAATTCGAATTTTTTTGATTGGCTGTTTGGAACAAAGAATTCCTAAACGGAAGTCGAAAACGTAACGACCCTCTAATACATTCTTTTGAAACGTCATGACTGCATACATGAAGGCCGGAAGTCCAAGAATCTAGGATTGAAAATCCTGTGTCCCCAGAGCCCTTCGCTTTCGCGTGCGGCTAAGAGAAACGAAAGGACTATGGGGACGAGAATGACCATTTGCGAGTAGAGCATTCTGGATGTGCCTTATTTCCGTTGCCTTGTCTTCCTCCTCGCTAACAAGGTGTTCTGCTCTGTGTAGAAGGGTCCTCCCAACTGATCGTTTATGATGTAGATGAGGGTTGGAAGTGAAATTGAGATATTGAGCCGTGTGAGTGGGTTTCCTATACACAGTTGTTTTTGTGCTCCCATCCTCATTTACATGGACACAAGTGTCAAGGAAGGGTAGTTTACCGTCTTAAAAGGTTTAAAAGGTTAAAAGGATTGATCGTTGTACCGCCTTTGTTTACAGTTTGGCCGTTTCTTGATTTGTACTGATCTGAGTCGGTAAATGCACGAATATTGAGGATTTGATAGGAATTATTATCATTATGATTGCATATTCTGGACGCATTTTACCGTGTTCATTTCCTTACTTGCGTCTTGGTACACACGTGACCAAAGAAGAGAACTAAGCCAATATTTTAACATATAGACCTTGCGCTTGGTCAAAAATAACTGTAAATCGTGCACGCAAACAAAAATTGACCTTTCTGTAGCATTTACCACACTTGGTACATTAAAATACCAAGTATATAATTTTAAAGATAAATGTGTGAAGTATATAGCTAAGCTAGAAAGTGTGCAGTTTTCCATTCATTTGCTTGTAAAGCGTTAACTGCCCTGTCGAAGTTTGCGGGAAGCTTTACAAACAACTAAATGAAAATCTTCAAAACCTGAAGACTGCAAGCTTAGAGTAGTCCACTTCTTTTACAGCAACATCCTTCAATATTTGATCGAAGAAATCTTTTGTGATTCACCGTGGGTCGACAAATCGTTATTTTTTAAGAAAGAAATTTAACGGTAATTAATTTCATCGAATTTCGTTTTTTCATGTTTAATGAGAAAACTGAAACCGTATCTAAGCATAATACCCGGATCACAATGCTAAAAACAGGAAAAAAGTTAAGGACAGAGAACCTCAAAAACCATACCCTATACACAAACACATACCTATATGACCCATATATGGGAGCATCCCATATATGGGTCATAGTACAGTCGAACGTCTCCGTGCGGACACCTTTCTATTACAGACAATGTCCGATGTCCCGACGATGTCCCAACAAAATTCGTATATATTTTCTTTAAAAACCTCTATAATACGGACCCTCTCTAATACGGACAACGGACGCTTAATCTCGGCCCCAGGAAACAAATTCATATAAACTTAACCTCTTTATTACGTAATGCAATTTTCTGTTTGTGGTTACAAAAACAACAACGTGACGCTTTATTCATCTTAGACGTTTTAGGATTTGTGCTATAAGTGTTAATTTTTTACTTGCAGCATTGCGTTGCAGGACATTTCGAGTTATTAAATACCTTAAGCTGTCAATGAAGTCAAAAGTGACTTTGCACTGTCCCTTCGTTGTCTGTATTAGAGAGGTTCAACTGTAGTTCAATTTAATAAGCCTGCCTTGCCTTGTCAATGTTAGCCAGCGTAGCTCGAGCCTTTGCGTGCGCGTTAAAGGAGCAATGTCACGATATTTTATGTCATTTTTCTGATCACTTTCAAATTGAAGGAAACCTTAAAATGATAGTTTTCTAACATAGAAAAACAACAAAGGAGTAATAAAAACGCGAAAATAACCAAGGATGGTTTCGAACGACGAGAAAATACAACAAACTTGAAGATGTGTTGTCCGTGACGTAGCTCCTTCAACCCCAATGAACTTTTGACTTCATTGACAGCTACGCAGACTATTCCAACGTTTTAAGTTGCCTTGCCTTGCCACGTTTTTTGGCTTGGGTATCAAGTCCATACGTTGTCCTTTTTAAAAAAAAATCTGCAAGGAAAGGGTGAAATGAGGCACCTTTCTATTTGAGCGGCGCGATTTTGACATCAAAGAAATCCGAGCATTATTCCCAAGGGGGGTGAATAGGGGAAAAAAGAATTAGGGGTACGTAAATTTGCTGATCCGTGATATTTTATTTGCAGACTAATCCGTAAATCCGCCACTATTTTTGTTCAAAACCGAATCCGCATGAAAACTTGTAAACTTTGTGTGGCACAGTTTCACTGTGACCGACGGTAGATGCTTTTTTAATGCCATTTTGTAAGAAGTTTTGTTTTATTGCGTGTTTTTGCACGACAACATCGCCAACATTACCGACGAAGACCGACCAAAGTGATCTGTAGACTTTAGTTTTTCATGAAGAGTCCAGACTCCGCGCCAAACTCTCAGCTACGAAATTCGCGATCCACTGTATTTTCGAAGTCTGCGAATCCGCTGAATGTATCGCAAAAAATCTGCCACCCGGGTGCGTTTTAAGGCCAAATCCGTCGATCCGCAAACCTAATTCACCTCCCTCATTCCTGCCTTAGTTAATCATTTAATCCCATATAAGGCCGTAGCACGAGTCTAATTTCAACTTCAATATCTATTTTTCCGTGCGTTCAAGTTTATTAAGGTTAACGCACAAGGACCGGATTGAACTTTTTATGAAAATAGCACTGAAAATAGCACCTTAAAGTAATTAAAATGGCCTGTTTTGAGAGTCACAAGGTCGGAAACCTCCCCGGGGGGCACTCCCATATATGAGCTATATAGGTATGTGCCGCGGGATGGGATATTTTTTTTTTAGGTCTCGATCCTTAATTAGGGTGTCATTTCTGCCTCTTTTGACATGGTGTTCCCGGTGTGATCCTTTGTTAGGGTGCTTAACATTGCATCAGCTTAAATTGCAGTGCGTAAACGTCCAGCCAAACGATAAAGAAATGCTCTGTTAAAACTGAACTATCCGTTCAAGTATTAGTTTAACTAGAGTTGACCCGTTCACGTCATTTTTAGTTTTTGTTTTCTCTTGAATATGGTGCCATTTTTTTCAGTTTAGGCCTCAAAAAGGGTATCAATTTTCGCTTTCTTCATCCTTAAATAGGGCCAGGGTTTAAAAACCTTTGCGGCACACACCTATCCGAAATTTACGGGAGTACCCCTCCGGGGGGGGGGGGAACTTCACAGAATTTTGTGACGTTGATATCATGTTTTAATCATACCTAAATGACCCATATATGGGAGTACCGCCACCCTGTCGTCTAAACTAATTAGGGGGACCCCTAAATTTTTTACGTGAAGCGTGCTTGGGACTATTTATTTATGCCTTTATTGCTATTTAGTGTTTCTGGTATCTACGAAACCCCAGCATTGTTAGTAATAACATTTTAAACGCATTGTAAGCTGCATAAAAGTACTAACTCCCAAAGGGAAAACATGTCATTAATTTATTTAAGCTTCTTTGAAGTATGCTACATTGTGTAAGGTCATTGACGTTCAAACTACAGCGTTAAAACCTGTCCTTTCTTTTTCAAACAACGCCTCCTTTTTTGTCTTTTGATTTCTTTTGTTTATGGCAGAAAGTTATGACGTAAATTATAAGAAACTTCTTTATTGATTTAATAATCCGTGCTTAAGTTTATTAAGGCTAACGTACAGGCAACTGATTGAAGTTTTCACTTCATCTTTACAAGAGACAGACACCACTTCAGCCGGACTACCCTGCCTTTTAGAAAAAAAAAGACAATTTCACGTTTGGTAAGTAATTTAGTTTTCTTAAGTTTGTTTTGAATGTCGTACTTACTTGTACAAACCAGAGAGTATCATCAATCTTTCTGTACGAATAGATTTGCGTCGGAACTTACAATGATCCAGAAGGGTGCGATTATGGCTAACTTCGGAGAATAGCAATATACGAAATCTTCCATACGATTCGTCTGATTCCCCGATCATCCCGATTCTACAAGTTCTACATGAATATCCAATTTTTCCGATTATGCAATTCTTACGATTGCTACCGTGCAAACATGAGCCAAAACAAACTATGTATACCTCGTTCTTTTAGCTTGTGCAGAGAAATACACATAAGCAAACACTGCATCCGTGCGACACATTACGCATTATATACCTCGTTCTTTTAGCTTGTGCAGAGAAATACACATAAGCAAACACTGCATCCGTGCGACACATTATGCATTATATACCTCGTTCTTTGATCTTTAAAACGCTCTTCGGAGGTAAAATCGTAGAATCGGAAACTAAGCGTCAAATAGTAAAATCGTAGAATCGGAAGAATCATACAATCGGAGAGTGTTTTTCTCTCTTGCATGGTTTGTTTACCAACTAGAAGATGGTATTTCATTTTCTACAATAATATAATGTACGCTCGAGGTCTAGAAAACCAGCCGTGCCAGTGGATACCCGAGCGCATATATTTTGGCGGGTTGGCGTTTAAGCCAATTTTGAGTGTCGTTCTGGGGCGGGTACATTCCTATTTATCAGGCGGTTTATGGTCAAGAAAATTATGGCGGTTTTGGTCAGCTTTTGGTCTTAAGGAGAAAACGAAAGCTTTTTGCGGTCTAGAAAGAACAAAATATGGCGGTTTGCGTGATGAACGACCCGTATTCTTTTCTTTGGCGACTTCTTCGTAAATGAACAAAGATACTATTCCTCCAACTATCAAAAAGTTCTGAAATGCCCACACTGAAGAGCTCGAGGGCAAACCAGTCGAAATATTTACGCATTCAAGTTTGGTCAGCTTATTTCAACTTCATTCAATATTTCCGTGCGTGGGTTCACCGTACGTTTTTTCTTAATCACTGCTAATTTCCATTACAAAAGAACAAAAGTGAAATGTTCGATAACAAACTTGGCTAGTTGCTCATTTTGAGGTGCTCTTTTTAGCAGTCATACAGACGTTCGCTACTAGGTAGACTGATTTTTCATTGTCTGTAACTGGTTGTGTGCAGGTTATGGGCTCCTGCCTGTCAGCTATGAATGTTGTAATGATATTCTAGTTTCTTACAGTGTTACTGTAATCGTGTGGGAATTTAAAATATGCTTTTACGCATCAGTTCACTAAAGTTCAAATTATTGCGTAAAAAGCGGTCCTTTCTTTTGTAAAAAACAAAGCACCCTTAAAGTTTAATGATTTCTTTTGTTTATAGCAGATACTATTGAGGTAATCAAAAGAAGCTTCAAAATTCATTCAATAATACGGTCGCTAAGCAAGACAAAACACACAATTTCCGTATAACTGGGTTCCACTACAAATGTATAGAATTTTTGCTTGAAAATGGCAGAGAACATTTTTGGCGGGAATTGCGCGCGCAGTGCGTTTTTTCCAATGTGAACCGCTGCATTGTCTTGAGATCGTCGCGGACGCATCAAAATTCAAAACTTGAATTTCTTTGATAATTCATATGATAGGCAACTGTTTATCTCTTGTCATTTTCTAAGTTCAAAACTCAAACGTTTTCTTTTAGTTTTCAGCCAAATTTGATGAGCTCATCTACAGGAATTTAAAGTATGTTGCTATACATCAGTTCATTAAGTTCAAACTGCGGCGTTAAAAGCTGTCCTTTCTGTTTTAAACAACGCCGTCTTTTTGTTTTTTTATTTCTTTTGTTCATGGAAAAGGTAACTGAGGTAATTAAATAGCAACTTTAATATTCATTTTACTACGCGTATTCAAGCTTATTAAGGTTGCAAAGGTTGCAAAGATCGGATTGAGCTTTTCACTTTTGGGGGAGCAGGGATGGCGCAGTAGTGAGAGCGCTCGCCTCCCACCAATGTGGCCCGGGTTCGATTCCGGCCTGGTACCATATGTGGGTTGAGTTTGTTGTTGGTTCTCGTCCTTGCTCCGAGGGTTTTTCTCCGGGTTCTCCGGTTTTCCTCCCTCCACAAAAACCAACACTTCTAAATTCCAATTCGATCGGGAATCCGAGGGCCACAGGTTTGTCAGTCGAAGACTGTTACGTGCAACCCTCGTAAAACAAAGTTGATTGATTGATTGATTGATTGATTGACACAATTTTCAGGCTTCCCTTCCTTTCAAAGGAGAAGTCAGTTACAAGTTTGGCAGGTAATTTAGTTTTCTTTTGCTTTGTTTTGGATTTTCCTGCACAAGTCAGCCGGAGTATCATCAATCTTTCTGTAAAGACAGATTTGCGTTTGAACGTATAATGAAACTCCCTTAGTTTGTAAAGGACTAGATCTTTCCGAACTAAGCCGGAACGAAAGATCTATCGAGACTTCTGGAAAGTACACCTTTTAATTAGTAAAAAGACCAGGTTTGAGAGTCAATCTTTAAACTAGCGAAAATATGGTTTTACAACTTAATTCGGAAATTTTACAAGCGTTTGTAGGCTTGTAGGACTGGCACATCTGCATCCACAACTGAATGTTGCTTACTTTATCGATCAAAACACAAAACCGATAAGAAAATAAGAGGTCTTTTCTTAAGTAAGGAAACACTTCCGCTGGAACACTTACAAACTTAGGCATGATGAAGGTGTTTTAATAGAGACACAGTCATCGAACGCGCCGACGCATTTCAAGGCCCAGGATTCAAGCTTTTACACATTAAAAAAACATCGAGCAGGGAGTACGTCTTTACATTTGCATCGAGCAAAAAGATTCTTTTATTCTTTGAGTCGCTCTGATGTGGAACAAAGTGACCATGGAACGAAGTGAAGAAAAGCAGGAAAACATTTCAGTCTTTGATCGTCAATACGAAACTGGTTGATTTGCAGGTCTGCTTTGTCGGTTATGAATGCTGTAATAATTAATTTAAGCCATTTTTCTGATGTACTATCGGCATATTTACTTTGAAATACCAAAGAAGTTAATTGCGACTGAACAGAAGAATTAACACGGATTACATGCAGCAAACTTAAAAATTGTTCAATTGTTTTAAGATGCACAATCTTTCACGCATCTCGTTTGATGCAGCTCTCTTACGATGCACGAACTTTTAATTTTTCTGTGCTGTTTGGTCGAGCAAGGCATCATTTTGTGCGAATATTTTATCTCAACAAACAAAACTTATGCTGAGATTTTTGTTGAATTTCGTTCGGCGCTTGTCCAAAAAGTATTTGATGTTCAACCGAGCGGATCCATGCCGCTTAATGATAAGAACGCAATACAGTTTTAGCTTTCGACTAATTGAACCCATTTGCACGCTCTAAAAAAATCAGCACGGAACGGTAAATTTGTGGCACCGCGCTGGCCAACTGAGTTGGGCTCTAACGTATGGGTCTCAAATGTCACGTAGCACAGGTGCGCAATTTTTGGGGTGTCGAGATTACCTCCGGGAGACTTAGCACATCATGAATATATTCAAAAAGAAACTGGTACAAATAGGTTAAATTGAACATGCTTTAGTTACTTCTTTTTAAAGTTATTTTCCGAGCACGAAGGCCGTATTGGGATAGCCTTGGTCCTTGCAAAATCCGGCCCCAACCCCAGACAAAACATAGCGCGCGTTATATGACCTTTTATTACAAGACTAAGGTGGTCGGAGGGCCAATAACTAAATCAGCCAATCAGATTGCTTTATTCCCGGTCCCGCGAGGGCCGATATTTTCCAAGTATTGGACCGGGTTTTGTCCCGGATGATCCCGCGCTAATTTTCGGGCGATTTAGCGCAAGATTTTTGCAAGATTTTTTTCGCAAGATTTTTTCGGAGTTTTTATTGCTTTGCGGAAATGACCTTAAACACAGAAATAATTATAACTCATTTTAATAGCGCGCGTAAAAGTTTTGCCGCACATTGTTTTTCATGACATCTACCGGGTAGCAATTCTCACTACACAAAGTTTCCAGTCGTGTAATAAATCTCTTATTAACCAAGCTTGCTCGGGACCGTACTGGGCGATTATTGGCCCTCGGTCTTTTTTGTACGGACCTCGCTGCGCTCGATCCGTACTGTCAAGACCTCGGGCCAATATTCGCCCAGTACGGCCCTCGCGCATGGTTAATAAGATATATTTATTATTCAACGAATGCGCGCGATGCCCATATATGGTCAGAATGTTGACGATATCTGTCATCCGAACATAACAGATATCCTGCGATATTTGTAGGTTGCGAAGATTCTTCCGAAATCTTGTAAAGCGCTGCTTAATAACAGTTTTTCTATGTGCAAAATGTGTTTCGTTGACAATTTGTTGAATAATAAAACAATTATCCTGCTCAATCTTGCGAAATATCGCCTGATTTTAGCCAACCCGGCCTACGGTCACGTCGGCTAAGTATCAGGCGATATTCCGCGCGATTTCGCAGGATAATTGTTAAATATCTAGCCATTTTGACGCTATTTTTTTCATATTAAGTCAAGAGAACGTGCAAAATATGAGCCAGCAATGCACTGTAGAACAGGACAAAACTAAGGACGGAAAGCGGAGCAACAAAATGGCCGCACTAAACGATCCAAACTTGTCTTGTTTACGTCCTTTAGACTTGAAATAATGGCTGCGGTCACATCTAGACTGCTAACTATAGTTAGGATGGCGTTAACTATAGTTAGCTATTTCGGTAATGTGACCGCTTCTCTGTTCGCCCTAACTATAGTTAGAAAATTTACGCCTCGCTGATCCAAAACAATACACACTAACTATAGTTATACCCAAGCAAGGTTCATGGGTTAGTCTTAAGTTTACAAACGAAAAGCCAATCAGAATGCGACAATTCTTTTCGCACGTGCGAGATGAACATAAATATGCAAAACAAAGCGTCAAGGAAAGGAAAACAAGAAAAACAACATGCCAAGAAATTACATATCATCAATGTTAGCAAAAATAAAGCCTGAATTCTTCGATTTTTAGCATCCTTACTTCATTTTATTTTCTTCAACGCCGAAATGCCGTGCAAAAATAGAAAAAATAGAGGAACAACTGGACACAAATAAACAACAAGGGCTGTCATGAACGAATTTAAATACCAAATTATTCACAACCTAATCAGAACTAACTATAGTTAACTGCATTGGTGTGACCGCAAAGACGACAGAAAGCACTAACTATAGTTAGGTATGACGTCACGTAACTTGAGACTAACTATAGTTAAACTTTAGTTACGTCGTAGATGTGACCGCAGCCAATAAGTGGAATATAAATCCCTTATTCGATGGTCGACATAAAAATACGCGTGGGTATTTTGCTCATTGCTCGTATGCTTTCTTGCCCCCACGTGGCACGGAAAACTTACGCATGCAACGCGCGAAATTTCCGCGCGTATTTCATGTTAAACTATTTAATTCTATTCTGCTTCGCTTCGCGATCGCTCAACCGAAAAGAAAACATTTCTGTTGTAAGTACAAAACTGAAACAACACAATCGAGTTTATAACAAGAAGTATATGCGAAATAAAAGTTACAATATTTAAGTGCTGAGAAAAGCTATACTAATGAGATATGTTGGATAAAAATAACGCAATCGGAGGCAGTGAAAACAGGTAGCCTTTGCGAGTAGAAATATAAGCTTAAAACTTTTAACCATTGCAAGCCTTGGTGAAAAACAAACTTAGATAAGAAAATAACACACTATTCTGCACAAAACAACAATACAATAAGGAAAAATAACCTCGAGTAAACTTGTCGGCGTCAAGTGGTTTGATGATCAGAAAGGCTGAATACCCCAGTGGAAATCATTTCAATACAAGCTAATTAACAACTGAAATAAATAAATGATAATTGTAAGTAAAAGGATTTGATGAATGTAGTCCAATTTGCTCTGAAGTCGTACGAGTGATATGTTACGATAAGCCACCTCCCCCTTCCCCCCGCCTCCTACGCCTATGTTTTTAAGCTGTTACGGACCTGGTACCCATATTCCATGGGAAATGCTTAATGAAGTTTATGCTGATTTTAAAAACTGCTCTATCTTTCCAGAATACTCAACCAAGAAAAAAGCATCATGAACCGGATATTGTGTTTGTCCATCGCCGCTGTGTTCCTGTTTGAAGCTGCTGTTGTCCACGGTATGTCTTATTCAGTTGTTTTTTTTAATTACCTTATTATAGGAAATTAACGCGACATGAAATTAACGCGAATTTCAAAAATTCGCGTTAATTTTTGTTAACGTTAATTTCCGCACCGTTAATTAAGTGGAGCGTTAATTTCCATGACCTTAATTTCCATTATTTAGCCCCAATTTCTTGTTACAGTCCAGACGTTCTTGACTCAAAGGAAAAATCATTATTTTATATGGGTGGACATCTGCCGCTATCACTGATACTGCGAAGAACGCTCGAAGGGGGAAAAGTACCACGAACATTGTTTTCGTTTAAGATTATACGCCAACAAGTGTTGAAAAAAACTTGTTCCTGTTGTGTACGTCGCGTTAATTTCCTTCATTTTGAAATGTTATCCCCTCTCTCGCGTTAATTTCCTTTATTGTGAAGTAATTTTCCCTTCAATTCGCGTTAATTTAAGTCGCGTTAATTTCCAATACCTTTACTGGATTGTCTGTGTCCTTTGTGATTGGCCAGAGTAATTACTTTGGTTTTGGTTTTACGACACTCAATTGAAAACTGCTCTAAAACAATTAAAAGTAATTTATTTGTGTATTACACAGGTCAAGACGCGGGAACGCTCCAGGCTATAGATTGCAGTAGTGTTCGAGCAATAAGTTTTGAAATCGTCATACCTGATATCGCTGAATGGGACAACACAACAGCCAATGCCGATGCCTGGGCATTGAACGGTAAAACCAATGAATCGTCGTGTAAGCCGACATTTGATCAGGGGAACAGCAAGGTTGTATACGCGGCTTTTGATGTGCAGAAGTGTGGAGATGCTCCGACTGTATCCGCTGACACCACGCAGCTAGAATATGAGTTTGAAATTGATGTGGATGCAGTCAGCAGTTCTGGCTCACCGGTAACCTATCAATATGATCATCACTACACAGTCAAGTGTTACTACGACCGGGAACAACAGAACTTGATGGCGAGCTTTGAGCCTCAACATGAATTGCAAGACTCTGGTTTAGGTATGTCAGAATAGAATGGGACTAACTATCCTGCACGCAGTTGATGTAGTGAGACAATAGCGAGACACCTCATGACATATTTACACCACGTAACACTCAGTTACTACTGACTAAACAGTACTGCGGTTAGCGTAACTAGCACTCCGGTTAGCCTAACTAGCACTCTGGTTAGCCTACTTTAGCCTGGGTTGCTTGCGGTTAGTTTTTACAATCAGGATTCTTGGCAGCTGGTCGTCGGTGGCCTAGTGGTATCGCTCCCACTCGGCATGCCGGCGACCCGGGTTCGAATCCTGTGATTTTTACCTCATGTATGAAAAAATAAGAAGTCTCACTACATCAAATGCGTGCGAAATAGTCACTCCCATGTCAGAATTGATCAAAATGCAAAGCAGCTTACTGAGGGTCCCCTACACTCCTTTGCATAATCGACTCACGTAAAAATGTTTGGCCTTTTCACGTGAAATTTTCACGAATAATACCAAAATGTTTTCACGTTCAGCAAAAATCAAGGCGATTCCTGTGTAGACTACAACGCAAAAATCAGTCTTGTTTTACTTGTTCTTCTCTATTTTGTAAAGCCTTCGAAATAAGCAGTATTTTTTTTACTTCATATGCACTTTAACCCGGGTAAATTAGAACGGCGATACGCTTTATCGCACGCAGAGTTACAACGCATGCACAGAGCTATTGTTAAGCTCATTAATTTGTTTTGACACAGAATACATGGCAATTTGACGTCAGCGTTTTCAAAAAGTCCCGGTTTCGCCCGTTTTCGCCGTCCACACTACACCACCTAGCCGGCGTTTTCAAATTTACCCACTTCAGAGAGCGTTTTTAAAAAGTACCGTTTTCGGTGACCGTTTAAGTGTGGACGGTGCGCCTATTCGCGTAAAAAAAAGGTGCTTTTTCAAATTCAGCCGGGTCAGTGTGGACAGGGCCTCAGAAGGTTCCAGTATCGATAATGGCCGTTTTTATACTAGAGACGCGTTACCCGTCTAGACGAGCTTCGGCAAAAATTTTGTTGCTCGTCTGGTTATGCGTCTCCAGTATAAAGACGGGCACAAAACGAGTTACCCGTCTAGACAAGCTACTTTTCGAAATGCGTCTTGAAAGACGGATAACGAAAGGAAGCTCGTCTAGTCGCGTAACTCGTCTTGTGCCCGTCTTTATACTAGAGACGCACAACCAGACGAGCAACAAAGTTTTTGCCGAAGCTCGTCTAGACGGGTAACGCGTCTCTAGTATAAAAACGGCCAATATGTGCTTCACGTGCTTTTTTTTTTAACAGAATCTCTTTTTTTATATAAGTTCAAGAGGATTAGTAACATGTTGTTCAATAAGTAGCCTTAAGTCGCGGGGACTTGCTTTGGGGGCCAGTCCCCTAGTGTGTACTCGTATTTTGCATCGAAATTCTATCTGCAGGGACTACATTTTTGGTCTCTGCGACTAGTCCCACGAATTAAGCTGATTTGATTTCTGGGACTAGTCGCAGGGACCAACAGTCCCACAAATCGGTCAATTTTCCACCAGTACACAATAAGGGATAAGTCCCTGCGACTAGTCCCCTTGTGTGTGCCTAGCTTTAGGGTTCTGAATGCGTTCTTTCTTTTCAGATAACGGAACATTGGCGATTACCTTATCTCTTCACCTCAGCAGTGACGATTCTAAAATCACCCCTGGCCCAGGTGGTGACATCATTGACTTGTCGACAGCAATTTACGGAAAGGCAGAGGTTGAAGCGGCTGGTTTTCCGTTTCTAGATGTTCATTTCCAGTCCGTCACGGCCAGCAGCGATAAAGCGGGATCCGACGAATTTACATTGGTCACTGACGGGTAAATAAACAGTAAACCCCCGATATAAAAGCCGGGGCTGGGGTGGGGGGGGGGAACACTCCCCTATAAATGACCAGGGTGCACGTTGTACCTTTTAGGGGGTAAAATTTGTGCATTGGTACCGCTTAGGGTGCTAAAACCTTAAATGAACGCTTTTAGAGTCGTCGCGTTACCTTTTAGAGGTTTATCGATCTGAAAAATGACCGGGACGGTAACTGTATTCAATTACGCAAATAATTTCTATTTCGGCATTTCAGTGGAACCCCGGTAACTTGAACTCGGATAACTCGAGCTAAGTCCTATTTCCCTTGGATTTGACGTCGCTTTTCCGTCATTTTTACTCGGTTAACTCGAACTCGGATAATTCGAATTCCCCGCTAACTCGAACAAAATTTCGTTTCCCTTGATCAAAATTTACCCCAATAACTCGAATTCTGGTTTTTGCAACTCCCCACCGATACCCATGGAAATAATCCCATTTAATAGCTTTTCTTGTCGTGTAATGGGATTTTAATGATAAAAGTTACACTAACTCGAATTCTGGTTCCGCTTGCAACTCCCCACGGATGCCCATGGAAATTCCTTGTCGTGTAATGGGATTTTAATAACAAAAGTTACACTAAGGCAATTTGATTTTAATAAGTGCAACGAACAGATCACGTATTTCATGGTCATTTCCCGATCTTATCATAAGAATGCCTAATCGTGTTACAGCTTCTGACGAGATAAGTTGAATTTGCACTGTAAGTATACTGAAGTGCTGAAAAATTAGTAAACTATCAATTACTAACATGTCAATCCGGCCCCGATAACTCGATTGATCCCGCTCTAACTAGAACCGTTTTTCGTTTCCCTTCAGAGTTCAAGTAACCGGGGTTCTACTGTAAAAGAGTAAATTTACAGATACCGTAAAAGCTTTGTTCGTCGATCGGGCTTATTTTTCAGTAGCCAAGAAGCAAAACTGGCATCTCCGGCGAGTCCACAGTGTTAGACAAGACCTAAAATGCATAAATTGAGCCAAAAGAACGCGTCCATCCTTATACAAAATCAGTATTTGGCTTGTAGCGTTTGTCAATTTTGCTTCGATACCGTAAACTGATTTTTGAGTACTCAATCTAGCTTCGGTTTTCATGGAATGTGTTTAGCTTGATTCACGAATTCGCGGTCTTCAAAATGAACAGTTGACGCGTCACACTAGACCAGAAATTTACGGATCACGGCCAGTTTTGAGCTGGTTTCACGCGTCACGCGCTTATTTTTGCCCAAATCACGCGTCACGCCCTGTTAGCTTAATGAATATAATAAGCCTTTCTTGTCTAAATGGTTTGGCTTTCTTTTTTTACATAGCTGTGAGGCAAGCAATGGGGTGGTGGACAGCGTCGAATGCGACACTAATGCGGATGATACATTTACCATGGCAACCAATGGCGCTTTCCGATTCCCTGGTCAAGCAGCCGGTGACCAGGTTTGGTTCAAGGCCACAGTCATCGTTTGCTTGTCGAGTGATGCGGCCTCCGAATGCCAAAAAGAATGCTCCGCCTGCAACGCTGGAAAGAGGCGAAAGAGACGTGAAACTGTTCAGGATAGCCTGCAGACAAAGTACTACGTGACGGCTGGTCCATACAGAATTGGAAACCCAAGTAAAGGTTTGTGGTTTAAAAACACCTGTTCTGATATTAATCAAAGTAACATGTAGTGTATAAATATTACCAAACTCCGCTTCGTGGAGTACAAATAACGAACGAAACCGTGAACACAACTATCTCACGATATTTGTACGCAACAAAACTGGTGTAACAGGATTCGTGAAGTCCTATGTTTAATCTGGACCGGTTCCAAACGGATCCGGTCTAAAAATCGGACCAGATAGGCCTTCTGTTTACACGGGACCGTTCTGGAACCGGTCCGGAGCGGATCCAAAACTGGACCTGCTGTTTTGCACGTACAGTATTGGATCGGTTGGGAACCGATTCCAAAACGGTCCCGTGTAAACACCTGGATCGGTTCCAAACGGTTCCATGTAAACAGAAGCCGATCCGGTCTGGTCCGGTCCCGTGTAAACGTGACCGCGCGAGCCGTGAGAGATTCAAAAACGGTGGAAAGCCAGCATTATGGAAAAAGAAAATGCATGCACGTTAGATAATAAATCTCTTATTAGACATTTTCAAGTGTAAGGTAAGGTCTGCTTCGAGCCTAGTGGCCCATACAGGCGGAGCTTATCCCGGTTTCCGTAGCATTAAGCGACCAGGAGTATTGCTACTCCCCCCTGGATGGGATGCTAGTCCATCGCAGGGTTACCCCCCAGCAGTAAATTCGCCGGTACCCATTTATACACCTGGGTGGAGAGAGGCACTGTGAGAGTAAAGTGTCTTGCCCAAGAACACAACGCAGCGCCCCGGCCAGGCCTCGAACCCGGGCCGTTCGACTCCGAGGCGAGCGCGCTAACCATTAGGCCACCGCGCCTCCCTTTTTCAAGTGTATATCGCTGTAAATTTACTCGTCATTTGTATTTTGACTAGTACTCGCCCTTCGGGCTCTCCTAAATACTGAAAGACTCGTAAAAATACACAGCGATACTACACACCAAAACGTCTAATAAGTAAGTTATAATACCGACTCTTGGGGGGGGGGGGGACAGGGGGGTCGGAACCTCCCGCCTCCCGTACCTTTTACTCCCACCTCCCGCCCCTTTCCGTAGCTGTTCTCTCATTTTTGTTCCATGTCTATTGCGAAATATAATAAAATGTTACGAAATTTCACTCGTTTTCTCCCTGTTCCCGCCATCTTGAGAATCCCGCTTCCCGCCGTCTCTCCTCCCGCTTCCCGCCCCTTTTCTCCCGGTCTCCCGCCCCCCTGTCCCCCTCCACACTCTTGTGGAGTGCAAATATCTTGAGATATTTGCATCCATTTCGCACGTTATCTGTACTCCACGGAGCGGAGTTGGATAATAATCTAGGTTCAAACTTTGAATTTCATGAAGGCATCAAGCCCCTGAATGACGTTTTTTTGAATAAAATTTGTGTGGTTAGGCAGGGATTAATGCTGAAATGATACAAGTTTTACCACAAGGACTAACGTAAACAAATCATAAATTTTGCTCAATACTTACAGACACTAGTTAATGGATGATACCAATCTCGTACCAATCTCGTACCTTCCTTACTAGTAACGCAAGTTTGACTAAACGAGTGACACTCGAAAGTTCCGTTGCAAGATCGAATCGGATTGGCTTAAAAAAAAACAATAAAAAGGGCCGGAAATAAAACACCAAAAAGTTCGTGGCTCAGGCTTTTCAAAGCTAGGCATGCGCAATTCAACCGGAAGTCCGATTTTTTCGGACTTCAAATCGGAACTTTCCAGGGTCGCTCGGTTCTCGACCGCTGGTCTAAGGGAACGAAGACTCAGGGTACGAGGATGGTCTTCATAGGTTATATTTTCGATATCTTATAATTAAGTTTAACATACAGCAAGGCACGCAGAGGACACAAGCAAAAACTATATGAAAATACTTGTCTAAATTTCCTTTGCCTGTGTCCTACAGATCAATATAGCTGCTCTCTGAGTAGCCAATCGGTAGTTGCATGAGATATCAAAAAGGGATGTTAAACAATTTCTGACATGAAGTTTTATTTCATAGCACCAGAAGCCGCTGTTGACAAGGATGAAGGCGCAGCTTTCCCTAGCTATGTGATCGCCATTGTTGCTGTCTGCGGTGTCGCGGCCATCGCTATCGTTAGCGCTACCGTGCTCATCGTTCTTCGCCGCAAACGCCCACTGAACGCAACGGTTGCTGAACCACGTGATGCCGAAGCAACGGCCTAATACGCCAGGCCACGTGTTCGAAGCAGGAAAAAAGCTTAATATATAGTCACTCGCTTACTTTCCAAAACGACCTAAGCTTCGTTCCAGTTTAATTTCAAACTGGTTACAGTATTGGAAGTGTTTCTTACAGTAGCGTCAGTAGCTTCCCGGTGATAGCACATATTAAAAAAATGCCTTTATTTCTTTATTACACATTTTAAAGGAAAACCTATGTTTCCCTATCGTTAAATAAGCTGCCCATAAGACCTTTACGTCTCGTGTAACTGTCTTTATTTTAAAGACACAATCAATTTGTAAATGTCTCCAAAGCAAGTAATCGGCGACAACCTGCAGGCCAGTTTCAATAGAGTCAGCCAGTAAAAAACTATTTATTCAACACTTTGTAACCAGCACCAAACACAAAAATAAAATTGTCTGTTTCAGATACAAAACATGTGCCGATTTTCTCGTTTTCGTCATAATTATTCCGCGGAGGGAAGAAGGAATTAAGGAGGGAGGGATGAACGGAGGGAAGAATTTATGGAGATAGGGAGGGATGTCAGGGATACGGCATCGATGAAAAAATGAAAGGGGTAAGGGAGGGAGGGTGGAGGATTGGCTAAGAATAATTGAAGAGGGTTGCCTGTTATTCCGGTGACAACACGAGAGAAATTTAGAAAATACGAGCGCAGGTGTTTACGATTGAAAGAAAATACAGGCAGGCTGAAAGACTATAAAGCGTTAAACCAAAAGCCCGCGTAGCTGGCGGGATTCACGACCGAGTACTTTGTTTACGGCGAACGGCGGAGTCGAGCTGCGAAGCCGCGAGGGAAAACAGAGCGCCGCTCACACACGTGGGCTTCGCCCGCGATCTTTCTCGCGCCGCGCTAATCCCGCCAGCTAAATGCATGGCTGTCCGGAAAGCTAAAAAGGCTTAATAAATTTTATTGCCTTATAGTCGGCTAAATAGACGGTTGTAAAGAAAAAATACTTGAAACGATACTAATTTAAGGGGCTGTGTCACGGCTGAGTTAAGTTTATTTTATAAAGTTTTGCCAAATAGTCGCTATGAAACTTAAACAACTTGACCATAACTTTATTACATCCAAATGTGTTTCCTGGAAGTTATAATTTAAAGTTACAAGCAAACAAGATTAACTTTGGAAACTGTTCAGCTCAACAGTATTTCAAAAACCCATATTGCAGTCCGTTTCAATCTTCTTCACTTTTGGCCATCCGTACCTTCTTTTGTATTTGCTGTGTTATTAAAATGTTCCTTTACTTAACTGGTTTAAGCAGTTATTGTTACATTCTCACCGAATTTGACGGCCATTAAAATATGATTGGTTGACAAATATAGAAAGAAGAGACGTGTACAATCAAAGGCTGCTACAAAAAAATAGTTTTCTGACGAGCATATCTGTCATTTTTGGGGGGGATCCCCCACCCCCTCCCAGGGTGACCTGGAATCGTCTGGAATCGCTCGAAATAAACCGGTACCCGAAAAGGTCAGGAACAGAACGCGAAACCGCACAGCAGTGCAGTAAGTTCATTTTATTGATTTTTTTGTGAACTTACTTAACTTCCCAACGGTCACTACTGTCATGTTGCGTCAACGCCTTGGTAATCTGAGCTTGGGCTGCCTGTGATCCTGTGACACAATCGAGAAGAAACTGGGAACAAGGTTGGGAACGCCTGGTCAAGTTCCAACGACAAAGAATTGGCTTTTCCAAATTTTTATGATGAGGGCCAAGTTTCTTGCAAAATTTGAACATTTTAGGTACCTAGGATGAATCGCGGACGAGGTGGATCTCGGAGACCGAACCGAGGGGGAGGTCGTTTCAATATAAAGCCTCGAACTTTAAATCGGGCCGCTCTTTCTTCAGCAATAGACGAGCGAGAAGATTTGGAGGGCCACACTTACGATGATGAATTTGACGATGTTTTGGGAAGCATTCGTGAACCTTCCCCGGACAGAAAAAGCCCAATGCCAACAAAAACTAAGGGAAAGTACAAGGCTCCTATTCAAAGACTACATATGAGCGCCGAGAATCAAGGAATAATAGAAGAAGTTCTTCGAGACCTTCAGCTTTCCAGGACTAGTAATTACGATTGTAGGAGCCTGGATCTCAGTGCTAAACAGGTTAAAAGAAATGAAGCTTATTGGAAGAAAGTAGGAGATCAGAAACTAGTGATCGAAAGCGGCATTAACTTTGCCGCTGACCGTGATAGTGAATTGATAATTGAGGCAGACGAAGAAGTTTACAGCTCCTACGCGGTGAAGAAATTGCTTCAATGCGGCTTTGAGAAAAAAAGGTGCACAGATGCCCTAAAACAGAATGATGGAGATCTAGGGGCAGCTCTAGAGTCCTTACTTTGTAACTGTTGTAAACTAAATCAGCTTGGAAAGAAAAACCCAGATTATAGCGAGGAAATGTTTCAAGAAGCAGCTATTCAAAGACAGGACGAAGTAATGGCTCTTGAATCAATATATAATGAAGCATTCATAGAAGTTATTGCAGATAGTGTGTGGACAATCAAATTTTCATTGCCTTTTCTTCTAGAGGAATTTAAACCAAACAATAGTGAGGGAAATGTACACAAACGCAAGACGGCTAAAAAGGCAGAGAAGGCTGCTAATGTTTGTAGATTCTTTTTACAAGGCTACTGCAAATTTGGTGACAAATGCAGACTGAGTCATGATAACCCGGATAAGGGAACAAGCTCAAATGAGACAAAAAGTGAGCCAGAAGTGAAAGATGGCATTACCGAGGGAACCGATCCATCCTTTCCATTCCATCTTGAAGTTAGATTCTGTAAAGGATCCCTCTACCCCTTTGAGCCTCCATTGGTTGTATTTTACTCTACACATGAATCAATTCCATCGTCAGGTTGTCTTAATGTCACATTAAGACTTAACAGGGAGGCTAAGGACTTATGTGATGCTCAGAGCCCTGCGATCTTTTGTCTTGCCAGCCTCTTAGAAAGTGAAGAGGAAGTCATGGCATGCTTCAAAATGCCACCTTCTGAGTATAGCTTGCCTGTGGCAAAAACAATTGTAACAACATTGTCCGTGTCACAAGGTAGTGGGCTTAAAAGAAACCAACCAAGTGTTGAAAAGGAAGCCAGTACAAAGTTGGGAATGACAGAACCACAAGAATCTACAGATGTGCAAAAAACACATGAGAAAAACAGGAAACTCAAACAGCAGTATCAACGATTGCAGGTGAATTTTCAGACCTTATCATAGAAATCATACATTGTCCATGCGACTCAGGCATGGTGGGGTAGCCTTATCGACAATTGAAGGGGTGCCTAGAATAAAGCCCAAAGTATTTTTTTTACTTACTATACAGAAGCTTTACTAATTACTTACTATACAAGCCCAAAGTAACTTTTGATTAATTACTAGATTCTCCTTCCAATTTACACTGTGTATGCTGGAATTAAAGGGAGAACTTCAAATTAGATCAGTTTTGCTAAGGCCCAGGGCCCTATTCCACACACCCCTTCAATTTGAGCCCAAGTTTTCTTTTGAGTGAACAGTCAATGTCAGGTGCGGCTGATTTGACTGTGACAAGCGGCAACATTGTTAAGTCTGAGCACGTCCCAGGTAAAAAGTTACTTGTATAAATGGGCATTCTGCATATTTTCATTTAACAAACATTTTTGTGATTATTTAATTTGCATATGACATTTTTTTTTTCTTGCTGGATCAAATTTACATGTAATTTTGATGTGAACATCGAAAAAAATGAAAGTGTATTATTTTTCTTCACTGCCTTAAACCCATTCAAAAAAAAAGTCAAATCCCACTTCTGAGTAGGTCAAAAACTGTGTGAAGTGGAGACCTGGGGCTAGTGGGGATTGTGGACATAAGATGTCTAATTATATAGCTGTCAGTAAATCCTATATTGTCAGAGAAATTTTCTACGTTGTCAGAAGAGGAGCTAGCTACACTATGAAGCAAAAACCAAGAGCAAAACACCTCAAATAGTACAAAACTTGGGTGAACGTAAGTGCAGCGAAGCGAAGCAGGAAACCTTTCAGATATTCATAGCCATGAGCTAGATAATCGAGCTAGATGCAATTCTTTGTCGTTTTTTGCTGAAATTTGAAAAGAAAAGACGGCGATGAAGTACGAACGAGATAGTGGAAAGGAGTTTGTCAGATTCAAGAAGTTGTTACGCTCTTCGGACACTTTGCTTACGACTTTCATTGATTGATGCAGTGTTTTCACTCACTTTGTAGCAAGCTTCGCAAACTCAGGTGAATAAAATTGCACTGTTTTGTTTGTAAGTTTGATTTGTGGAGACAATGCTTTGAGTGAGTTGCATGTGCTGTATAAGCCTACTATTGTTGATTGTTTTTCCCGTTCTGGACATAAATTTATTGTTTATGCTGGATTGACTGACTACAAGCTATATAATTAATATGTAACCGGACTACATGCTTGTCCAATTTGGAAATAATTAGATTCAAAAAATTCCTCTGACAGCCAAATTGGACTCGGCCTACGGCCTTATCCAATTTTGGCTGCCCTCGGAATTTTTTTCATCAAATTATTTCCAAATTGGACAGCATGTAGTCCAATTACGTATACAAAACAAGAACATCCTCAAGAACCAAACAAACAGAACATGATTGTACTAACTGAGAGTGTGCGATTCCACATAAATTTTTGTTCAAATTATGTCTAGAAAAAAACAACAACACAACAAAGGAAAACATGGAAACCCTGCAAAAGCATTGCTGTTTTGATGTCACGCCTTAACTAGTCCCAGGTCCTCACAATGCATGGTCTTTGACCCAACTGGAAGTAAATTTGGTATTTTTTTGGATGGCTTAAATGTGCTAAAGAACAGTATTTCAAATTTGTTTCAATTATGTTCACATTAGGATCCAATGAAGATTGGATCAAGCAAATAAAAATATCACTTCATATGTACTTTATTGATCCAATTTAGCCATTATGTTGACTGAGCACAGCAAGTAGAACTGGGAATGAGTATGTAACAAGCCTGGGAGGGGACTCCTATATGAAAGGGGTGGGTATGTCGTGGTTTAAATTTATCTTTGGTTCAAATTTTTTCAAACCAGTTTGATTTTTATTTTCTTTGTTTCAGATTATGATAATGAATCTGAAACAATGAAAAATATAATTTAAACTGGTTTGAAAAATTTTAAACCAAAGATAAATTTAAACCACAACAGGTATACTCGTTGGAAATTTCGAAACGAACTTCTAAAAGACACCAATCTGGGTGTGGCTCAAGCTTTCCTTGACCCTAAAATATGCCACAAAACCAAGTATAGAATTTATATTTGTATATTTCTTCGTGTGCAGCCCTAAACGAGACCATTATGGCTAAAACTATTTGTGTTTTGCCCACAACACCCTAAGGGAGTCCAAAATTCCGAAATTTACACTCCTAAGTAAGACGAGGAGCATCCCTGCCCCTTTCATATGTGAGTCCTCCCCCCCCCCCCCCCCCAGGGTGACAAGCAATGTCAGCTATTTTAATTTCTCAGCTTTTTTGATTTTTAGTAATATTTAAAACAACTCCAAAAAAAACCCTTGATACAAGATAATTAATTTTGCTGGTATTTTAGTCTGTTCCAGCATATAAGTCAATGCTTGAGGAAAGGAAAAAGCTTCCTGCTTGGCAATCGCAAGATAACATCATCCAAAAACTCCAGAACCATCAAGTTGTTGTTATCAGTGGAATGACTGGGTAATAGTATACAGTGTACCTTATTTTTTTTTATAGTTGTAATATTATCTAATAACTTGACCCAAGGCACGTGGCCTGGGGTTGTAGTGATATTACGTGATGTTAGTAGTGCCATTTCACGCAGTTTGCCTAAATTTGTGTCTGAACACATACTTAGACATAATTGCTGGTTTTCACTGTCATGCAATCAAAAAATAAATTCGAAACCATTCAACTACAGAAGCTATGAATTTCAAATATTATAGACAATAAATAGATAAACAATTTCTCCAAGTTTCAGGTCTGTGCGGTGTACCGTTCGCGAGTTATTTGCCGAACCTTTCCACGCAAATTTATAAAGCTTAGTATGGAGATGCCATAACTGTGTCCTTCTGAAGGACACAAATATGGCCGCCATGATGTCAGAGAAACCATCTGGAACTCAATTCTGTTTACAACAGCGGCAATCTTTGGCTCATGAGCTAGAACAGTTTCACATAAACACCACTTAATATATACGAAATGTTCAATCTGCTGAAAATGGAAAGGAAAGGCCTTTTTTCAAACAAAACAGCTTTGTCACGGCACTCAGCTTGATGCCACATACGACGGAGAACTCAAATATTCAAAATGCTCTGTTTAAAAAACGAATGACACTATCGATCTGGAAATTTGCAAAAAGATATATTTTTAGTTTATCTTACGTCTAATGACAACGAAAATTTAGTAGGCCTAGTGAATTTTGATTTCAGAATTTTATGACGTAACATGAAAATTAAGAATTTTTCCACAGAATACAAATAAAATCACACAATGTGTGGTTCCAGCAAATATCCATACAATGTTTTTAGTTCCCCCCCCCCTAGGGGGGGTACTTGCCCCATGTTTGGATATACTGGTAGGGTTGCCACTGAGCCAGGATTTGAAATCTGGCCCTGTTAAGGGCAAAGAAAACCTAAACTACCTACTGGTAAAGGTACTCTGTGAAGGACAACACCCTCTTTTCTATGACCCTGGAACAAAGAATTGAATAACCATATACTGTAATACTGATTCCAGTTACTAAGTGCTTTGTAAACCTTATTAAATTGAACAATTATTATGCAATCAGATCCTGTTTGGGACAGGATCAGACCTTGTCCACGACAGACTCAGATAAAAATAATAATATGCATATTCATGAGTATTCAGGGCAGCAAGGCCAAAAGCCATCACCTGTGTCCAATGGCATTCCCTGTACATGTAAGAGGGTACTATCTAGGGTTTGACCCTGACACTGTGTTTTACCAAATTCTCCATGCCCATTGTCAAAAATTAAAAAAAAATCAGTGCTGGAAAAGAATGTCAATCTGTCACAATTTCATTTTATGGGGTATTGCCAATGTGCGAGCCAGCGAGTCATGCGAGCCATTTCGGTTAGCCTAAATAACACACCGGTTAGCCTAAATAGCACTCGGGTTAGCCTAAATAACACTCCGATTAGCCTACAGTAGCTTAGGTAGCTTGCGGTTAGCCTTTATATTGGGTTAGGGATTTCTGGCTTGCATGGCTCGCGAGTCATGCGAGTCATGCGAGCCATTCTGGTTAGCCGAAATAACACATTGGTTAGCCTAAATAGCACTCCGGTTAGCCTAAATAGCACTCTGGCTAGCCTCTACTTAGTTTGGGTAGCTTGCAGTTAGCCTTTTATTGGGATTTGGGATTTCTGGCTCGCATGGCTTGCTGGCTCGCATATTGTCAAAACTCCATTTTATGTACTGTCGCTACTTTTTTGTATTGCATGGAAAAGTTTGTTTGATTTGCTCATAACTTATAATCCATCCAAACTTTTTTCTCAGATGTGGTAAGACAACGCAGATTCCGCAGTTCATCCTTGATGATTATCTTAAGGGTGGTCGCGGGGGTGAATGCTTCATCATCTGTACACAGCCACGCCGAATCTCTGCCATGTCAGTGGCAGAAAGAGTGTCGAATGAAAGAGTTAACAAGATTGGACAATCAGTGGGTTATCAAGTCAGACTGGAAAATAAACAGGTAAACACACCCAGGTGGTATGGCATGGTAGTCTACACTAGTGGTAGTTGTGGTCTGTGGTAGTTGTGGACTGTGGTAGTTGTCTACAGTTGTAGCGGTAGCAGTAGTGCTAGTGATTTTAAGTTACTGATACCCCCCAGTAGTTTACCAATAATGATTGATTAAGCACCATTACTTAAATAAGTGCTGCTCTCGAAAAAGCACCACACCTTCGCTAAAAACAATTTACCGATTATAAGCCCCACTCTCGAATAAGCACCGCAGTGCTAATTTGGGAATCTACAAAGAGACTGTGAAAATGTGTTCATGATATCTCTTGTATTTGAACAGCAATACTTCCACAAAGAGACTGAGAAACTGTGTTCATGTTACCACTTGTATTTCATTCAAAATAATGTTATATTAAATTGTGCATACCTAGTACGTGCCTCACTTAATTCTCAGTCAGTGTTTTACCAGTAGTTGAAATGAGCGCCACTCTTGAATAAGCACTGCTCTAGAATAAGCGCTGCACCTTTTTACATAATAATGCTTTTTTATTTTTGTCACATTTTCAGTCTGCAGAAACACGCTTGTTGTACTGTACTACAGGGATTCTGCTGCGTCGTTTAGAAGGTGAATCTAGTTTACCTGGTGTGAGTCATATAATTGTGGATGAAGTTCATGAAAGAACAGAGGAAAGGTCAGTATGGGTTGTCACAATTAAAGTGCGACGCAGCGGGGTGTGCGATCCTTTCCGGTTAGCCTGAATTAGGGGTAAGGGGTAGGCCTAAATAGCCTAAATGGAATTTAATCCAGCTGACATACATGAACCAGCTGGCATACTATCTAGGGGTGGGGGGGGGGGTTAAGTTGAACTACTCCTTGTAACTTCATGGTAAAGGCACTTAATATGAGTGATGGCTATATGGGCCACTATGTTCAAGCCTGATTTCTTTCTCATAAACAATGCATTTCAGCATTATTTTACTACCATTTTTATATTCAGGGGTTTTAAAATGTTTTGAAGTAGGCGTCAGTAACTGGAAGAGTAGGCGGCTGTGATGCCCAGCTTGTTTGTCGCGAGCTGATTGCTATATCCAGTGTAACTGGCGACATGTGATCAAGTAGCGAGTGGAACTCCAGCAATCTTTGGCTTGTTTTGAAAACTCTGTATATTAGTATCAGTTTGTTAAGCTTGATTTGTTTGAATTTGCAGTGACTTTCTTATGATGGTTCTGAAAGACCTGTTGAGTGTGAGAGCTGATGTTCGTGTCATACTCATGAGTGCAACACTGAATGCTCAGCTGTTTTCAGAGTACTTCTATGATGCCCCAGTTATTCACATACCAGGTACAGTTGTAAAGTGATTGGTGGTATCGTATTAACCCATTAAAAATTGCAAACTGTCACTTTTGCGAAAGTATAAATCGTAGTGTACATGACATAGTGAACGTATGAAAGACATATATTGATTATTTGAACTGCGGATAAATGATGAAATTAATGAAATGATCCTCGCAGTATGTTAGCTTTTTTTAAAATTGCTTAAAAGCAATTGCATTTTGTTAGCCTGCAAAAAAATTAAAGTTACAACGGGATTTGAACCCATGACCTCTGCAATACCGGTACGTTGCTCTACCAACTGAGCTATGAAGCCTTGTCGCCATTGTAGCCTTGAAATTTTTATCAGGCTAAAAAATGCAATTGCTTTAATTGCTAACACACTGCAACTAGCCAAGGATCATTTTATTTATTTCATTAATAGTATATAGTTGTGCCTGTGTAAGGTTACAACTAAGGCAGTTTTGTTCATCCCTGTTTGGGAGACAGTGTGACCGAGTGGTTAGGTCACTGTACTTAAAATCCGGTGGTTGTGGGTTCCAGTGGGTTTTTTTAAAATATAATTTTAACCATTTTTAGTGCGATTATTTTATTCCTGTTCATGTTTTCTGTTGTTTTTTCATTGCAGGGCGGACATTTCCAGTTATGGAGTTTTTTCTGGAGGATTCCTTAGATATGACAAAGCAAGTACATGCATATTTTTATAAAGAACTTTCTACAGCTACATTTGTTTAATGAAATGAACTATAATAGGCCATTTCCGAGTTACCCTTTGCCTCTGTTTCAAAACGAGTCTACGTGCGAAACCATTCAAATGAAAATTAGTCTCATTTGCATGAAAAAAGACCTGTAGGTGAAACTCATTTTCATATGAATGGTTTCGCACGTAGACTCGTTTTGAAACAGAGGAAATGAGTAACTCGGAAATGGCCTATTATTCATTTTATATAAGCAAATCTTCTGTCTCTGGTTTCAGGTTTCAAGTTGATCCCAGTTCACCTTATGCAAAACCCATGAAATGCTCAAACGTTCCAATGACCTCAGGAAGAAAGGGTGATTTAAGTAAAGACCTTCAACAAATGCAGGTGGATTCCATCAAATCTGCTGACTTTAGACCTCCTGAGGATAAATTGGATGATCAAAACTTGACAGAAGATCAAATGGCCTGGAGATATTCCGGTAAGTATATAAAAATTAAATTATAGTGGTCATAGTATAGCCTGCTATACCGGAGTTTTGTTCGTCTGCAACGCAGGCTAGTCATAGTACTGATTAGACAGGGTTCATACGCGTCTTCAAAACCCTTGAAAACCCTTGAATTTCAGGAGTTCGATTTCAAGGCCTTGAAAGTACTTGAAATTGGTTTTCGGTCCTTGAGAGTCCTTGATTTTTTTTATTGAACATCAAAAGGCTTCAAGGGAATGAGAAGACCGCCAAAATAGGCGACTTTTTTAGTTTTTCAGCAAGCACATCAACGGCACGACAGACTGGAAATCGTTGATTTGGTGTAAATTTCATGAAAAAAGTCCTTGAAATTTCCAAGAAGGGTCCTGGAAAGTCCTTGAAAAGTCCTTGAATTTTTGGCCTGAAAAAGTGTACGAACCCTGATTAGAGTTGTAAGTAAACCTGAATGTGGATTGATTGATTGATTGATTGATTGATTGATTGATTGATTGATTGATTGATTGATTGATTGATTGATTGATTGACTGTTGTTGGTGTTTTTTTTTCTTTTTGTAGACTACAGTAAAAGCACCATTTTTTCGCTCTGTACAATGGATCACAACAAAATCAACTATGATCTGATTGTTGCTATCCTGGAATGGATTGTGAATGAAGAACACGAGGTAGTTACCCACATGTTTAGTAAATAATTATTCATGTTATAAACGATAGGTAGCCCTTCTACGCCGGTAATCATTTTTTAATTGCATACTAGAAGTATTATTTCAATGACATCAACAGTATTGCTTATTTGTGATGCAGTAGAAACCGGGTGACTTGAACTCGAATAAACACCCCCGCTAACTCGAACTAAATTTCGTTTTCCTTGATCAAAATTTGGGTCAAATTTACCCCGATAACTCGAATTCCGGTTGTTGCAACTAGCGATAGTTGACCATTGATTAGAGCAACGAACAGATCACGTATTTGCACTGTACTGTATACTGAAATGCTGAAAAGTCAGTAAAATACCAATCGATCCCAATAACTCGGAATCCCGCTAACTCGAATTGTTTCTCGTTTCCCTTCAGAGTTCGAGTTACGCAGATTTTTGGTCTTAACTGTTCTGAAATTAGTGGTAGGCAACTTAACCCATGAAAAACATTATCTTTGAACATTAAAGGAAGATATAACCTCAATTTGCCGATAGAAATCAAGCTTTGGCTAGAAACATCGATTTTTTTGAAGACGCACGGAAACAACTTGAAAAAGTGAACCTTACTTTTTTAAGTTGCAATCCGTTACCATCCGAGCTCAAAGATGCTCGTTAACAGTTTCAGTGCTCTAATGTAGCAATTTTTAATAAATATGGACTATTATTTTTAGGTCTCTTGCAACAGCAATATAAATTTTGGCTGTTCAAAAATCTGGTAAAATCCGTGACATAGTCCCTTTAACAATTGGCTTAAATTACCCCTTTAATCATTTGTGTTTTTAGTTCATTCTTGTTTTCAAACTGTAAACTGCTTTGTTTTCTTGTAGTACCCAAAGAGTGGTGCCATTTTGGTTTTTCTTCCTGGCATGGGAGAAATTATGACTATGCTGGAACAACTTCAGAATCACAAAACGTTTAGTTCAAAGAGTTCTGACAGGTAAAATGATTAATGTACAAGGGCAGGGCTGCAAATAACAGTCGGTCATCGGACATTGGCCGACCAAAATTTGTTCATGTCCAACGAAATCCCAAGTGTGCTCGGACATGATGTCCGGACAATTTTTTGACGGTAGATCATTTCACGGCAACAATGAATAAAATTAAACCTTTTGTTTTTAGTGATGTCCGACCAAAATTTTGTTTTGTCCGACCATGATGGTGTCTTAGTAGGACATATGTCCTTTCAAGTGAAAAAAATTATTTGCAGCCCTGCAAGGGGGAAGTGTTTTGAGCCTGCGTTGCAGACGAACTAAACCGCGAGGATTTATGGCACGTCCGGCTGCAACGCAGCTAGGCTACGTGTTCTCTGTTTTGTGTGGATTTAAACTCTGGTCACTGTTAGAACGACAAATACTTTTTGTGCTCAGAATTCAGGTTTATTTAACCTATGACTTACCAGAGAAGTCAGTGCTTAACGACACAGGTGGCATGTTTGAAAAGTGGTGAAGGTATATTATCTGTTCTCTTTCGCTTTGCTTAGCCGGACAGAAAACACTTCTATTATAAGTAAAGACATAAACAATACAGCAGTTTGTTAAGGGAGCCTCCAACAATCGAGTATATTTGCAAAAAGCCAGTATACATGTATGCTAAATACAAGATGTACATGCACAAAATAAAAAGAACCGTGCAGAGTAGTGGAAAACATTTTCACCTTTACAAGCCACAGTGACAAAAAAATAAGATGAGAAAATGAAACGGCATCAAGTAGTGTGATATACACGAGGAGTGGTTTTGAAGGGGCTGAATACCCCAGTGGGAATCATTACAATACAAGCTAATTAACAACTAAAAGAAATTAACTGGACTTGCAACATTTTCTGACTTAAAAATCTATCATTGTTTACAGATTCCGAATTATTCCCCTTCACTCCACGCTTTCCAGTGAAGAACAGAGTTTGGTTTTCAAGTGAGTTGATGTTTAGTTTACATTTTATTAAAAAAATTGGTATGACAAGTTGTTGAACTATTTGAATAAACAGTTTAAAAAGAAACTTGTCTTTTAATGGTCGGAGTTTACATTCAGGCAACTTATCTGCGAACCATTTGAACAAAATTTTACATTTTTATAAGTCGAACTGAAAAAAAAAAGTCAATTTGTAAGTAGACTCAGAATGTTTTCTTTGTCCATGCTCGTGTTATTGTTGAACAATTCATCTTTATTATTTATCACCGAGCTTAAGATTTACCATCCTTATTATTAACTACACACTTGATGATTTCGACATTGCTGATCCTAGCAGTATGCAGTACGCGTGTCACATATCAACCTAGTAAATGGCCCAGCTCACCACGAGTCTCTCGTAGCTCAGTTGGTTAGAGCACCAAACCGGTATCTAGGTGGCCATGGGTTCGATTCCCGTCGGGGACTCAGATTTTTTCTTTGTCCCATGCTTGTGTCATTGTTGAACAATTCATCTTCATTATTTATCACCGAGCTTAAAATTTACCATCTTAATTTACGTCGTCCTGTCAGTAAGACGAGTGTGACTGTTTTTTCACTGACTATTTCGTCTTTAAGGAAGCCAAAAGAGGGTGTCCGGAAAATTGTTCTGTCCACGAACATTGCAGAGACTTCAGTGACTATTGATGATGTTGTCTACGTCATTGATTGTGGAAGAATGAAAGAAAACAGGTAAAATGAATTTTGAGTTTTGGTAGAAACCAATGCTAGGTAAAGCGTGCATGGCCGTCAGCCTTCCAACTTCTTCGACCAGGGAAGGCACCAGCAGAAACTTCTCCTTCTCGAGCAAAATCTTGGCGAACAAGCAAGGCAGATATGGCAAGCGAACTGGCTTTGTGCCTATACCTCGACACACGAAAAGGAATGTAGAACTGCTGGCCGCCGATTGGGCAAAACAATACAAAGGAAATACAAAGGACTAGCTACTTTTTTCTGCCCAATCAGGAGGCAGCATTCAGAGAGCTGTTTGGAACTGGCCTGGTTGGACTCTTTCTCCAGGGGCACCTTTCTATCGCTCCAACTTTTCTTCGCCGAATTTTTTTCCCGCAGTTTCGCCTTTCCCTTGCCCGCACTAACTGCCCCTGGGTCTCCGAGGATGATGTAGCCCGCACGAAGCGCGGGAAAACGTGTATGAACGAGTCGTGATTGGTTTTTGTTTGTCTTCTAACTGTTTAAGAAACTGGCACGATTATTTTAGACCAATCACTTAGCGTACTTTCGACACTCAGTTGAAAACCCCAGTAAATAAATAAGTAAACAAATAAATAAACAGACAAATATAAAATACAGAGTTACTCTTTACGTAGTTTAATCGTGAAATTTTATATCGCTGTTCTATATTTTCATCACGTGACCTGTTTGATTGACAATGCACCAGGTACGATTCTGTCAAGGGCATGGAAAGCCTCGAGGAGGTCTGGGTATCTCAAGCCAACGCACGTCAGAGACGAGGAAGAGCGGGTCGAGTTACATCCGGGGTCTGTTTCCACCTGTTCACTGGTCACCGATTTCAGCACAAAATGGCCGGCCATCAGATTCCGGGTATGCGATTTCATCTTCCTAAAAAAACGCGTTTTTTTAACCGTTAAACTGTATTTTTGGTGCTACGATCCTGAAATTCCCTAAACTTTGCTAAAAAAAGGGTTACCCATTAATTAGAGCAACGAACAGATCACGACGGCCATTTTCCACTCTAATCATAAGAATGTATGATCGTGTTAGAGTTTCTGACGAGATAAGTTCAATTTGCACTGGACTGTACTGTATACTGAAGTGCTGAAAAATCAGTAAACTTTCAATTATTAACATGGCATATTGAATATTCAATCGACCCCGATAACTCGAAACCTAACTAACTGGAACTGTTTTTCGTTTCCCTTCAGAGTTCGGGTTACGGGGTTCTACTGTACTATTAAAACAATTTGACACCAATATTTAATATTAAAACAAGTTGAATACAGTTTGATTGTGTTAAAACGTGGTATTAAACATCAACCTTTTGGCCATCATTTTAACTCTCAGAACTGATGAGAAATTAATAAGATAAACTAAAGAAAGACCCATTTGAATCTTTTTTTCTGTTGGCGTAGTTAGAAGTAATTCAGGTCACCTCTGTCAATGAATTTGATTTTGTTTTAGAAATCCAGCGAGTTCCATTGGAAAAGCTGTGTCTTCGTATTAAAGTATTGGGACTTTTCTTTGGACGAGAGATCAAGGTTTGTAAGCTGCAGCTCTTGAAACTCTATCCCTTCTAACAAATGTTTCCTAGAAAAAAAAAAACGCGAAGTAAAAGGCCTGAATTTCCTGGCTCATTTTTCTGGCTTCTAATGCAAGGAAACATCTGCTTGTGAGAAACACTGGTCACTTTTCCATTTACAAATAAAGTAAAAGCTTAAAACTGTGTTTGGAGCCTAGTTGCTCAACGCAAAATTTATTTCCGTTTTGGGTAGCATGAAGTGACTAGGAGTATTTGTACTCCCCCTTAAGATGAGATACTGGCCCTTAGCACGATTATTTACCACCAACAGTCAATTTTCCAGTACCCATTTATAAACCTGGGTAGAGAGAGGCACTTTAAGAGTAGGGTGTCTTACCCAAGAACAAAACACAATGACCCCCGGTCAGGGCTGGAACCTAGACCGCTTGATCCAGAGTTCAGTGCACTAATCTTTAGGCCGCCTCGTCTCCCCCTTGTCCATTTACACATATGGACTTAATCTTGTTGCCTTTTTTGCCATATTGCAGGACGTTCTTGGTAAACTCCTGCAACCACCATCTGAAGAGTCAATCAACGACTCCATCAAAAGACTGCACAATATTGGAGCACTGGACACTGTTGAGGTACGTGTAACGAGGTGGAGGAACTGACTCGTCCCCAGTCGTCTCTCTAACGTGAGAAGCGCGGCTGGGGAGCGGGAGCGGTGATGGGTAGGAAGAAAGAAGGCAGACGTAGTCTTCTCTTTCTCCTTCCCATGATTCCCTCCGTGTTCAGGTTGATCCATTCTCCCTAGACTCAGGATGGACTGAAATGACGACTAGGGACGAGTCAGGTGCAAGCCTCTTAGAAACAAACTTACAGTCACGCTCAATTCTGCTCAATCAACTTGAAATTAAAAATTAGAACTTTGACGATTTGTGTCATCTTTGCTTCGTTTCTCCCATTCAAAGGCTTCACTTATATTTACTTCGTACGTCCTCATTCTTCTAAGTATGGAAGAATACACATTAACAAATATGGATTTTGCTTTTTCAGAATCTTACTTCATTGGGTTACCATTTAGCAGCTTTGCCCGTTGATGTAAGGTGGGTTTAGACCACATTGATCCAAGGAATTTATACATGGAAGGCAGTCTCCAAACTCACTTTCATGCTATGTAATCATAAAGCAATATAATACAGTTGAACCTCTTAAATACGGACACCAAAGGGTAAGAGAAATGCGTCCATATTACGGAGGTGTCCGTATTACAGAGGGAGAGTTGATATGAATTTTGGTCACTTTCGGACCAAGTGAACTGTCTGTATTCACAGTATGAAAATCTAACTTTACCGTGGTGTAAAGCTCAAATAAAGCTGGCGTAAATTTGGAATTTATTCAGCTATACACTGACTTTACATTTTTTAAAGCTGACCTTTATCCCAGCCTTACACTCAAGTATTAAGGCAGATAAAGAGACTTAATTACAAAAACTTTAAATCACATTTACACACGGTAGTGTAAAGCTCGGTTTAACCACCTTTAACAACATCTGATTGATGGTGTTAAGTTGGTTATCCAACTTTACACCAGATTTAACCACCTTTAATTTCATGTAAATCCCAATTTTTATGCTGTGATTATAGAGGTGTCCGTAACGAGAGGTTCGACTGTAGTCCCATTTGGATGTGTTCCTTGCAATAAGGACGTTCATTGCATGACTAAGATAGCTAAGACGGCCAAAAACTAAAAACAGAAAATCAGACCCTGTCTCCAATAAGTGGCCATTTGTGAACTGTACTTCCAAGCTTTTGGCCACACCCGAATCACTGTTAAGTGTAAAGGAATTAAGCATGTACCACGTGATTTACCATCCAACACGGCAGTTTTGTAAGTTCGTTGAAAACGACGTTGTAAGGTCACGTGAGAGTTTAGAGAGCTCGAGAGATCAGAGGATTGGGGCGTAAGAGTTCTGCGAGCTACTCTTGCTTCTTGAGTGCTCTTGAAACACCCAAGTGGATCGTGAGACCTGAAATATTGATAACTACTCCAAGGGGAATTATGAACCAAACTTTCCAACCTTAAAAGCCGCCGTCCTTGTGTTGCTCTCTCGGCCCCCTCAACATAATAAATCTCTACAGTAGCAGATTTTCAGCGACTTTCTCCTAATTTCCGTCTTTTTTAGGATTGGTAAGCTGATGTTGCTTGGTGCCATATTTCATTGTCTGGATCCTGTTTTGACGATTGGAGCGATACTCAGCTATCGATCACCGTTTGTAAGTGTTTCTGCGTGCCAAGCTTATTCATCCGATCATTTTACTAGCCTGCGTTGCAGACTGACATGTCATAAAATCTTAAGACTGTCTATGACGCAGGCTATCATTTCACTAGTTAACGGTATTTCTCCCCGGTGGTAAGTTGGTTTCGTCCATTCTCGTCCCCAGAGCCCGCGATCCTTCTGGTCAGCACCAGGGATCGAGGGCTGACCAGAAGGATTGCGGTCTCTGGGGACGAGAATGCGTTTCGTCTAAACCTAATATCTGGAAAACAATACTACACAGGCGTAACGATGTAATAGGAAAAAAAGAAACAAATCCCAAAAATCGAAGGAAGAAAGATTAATTTCGAGTTTTATTTTCGAGAATCGGAGATCGTGACTCGTAAATGCTGAAAAGACCTCAATAGAACAAATATGGCCAAAGGGTTATATGTGGAACTTTGGAATGGCAAGGACCTCCCTTAAACTTTTCTTTACCGGCTATATTCCTTTAAAGGTCGTTTCTCTCATTGCTGTTGTTTCTTTATTCCTCTGCGCGCCTATAGTCAGCTCCATTTGACAAGAGAGAAGAGGCAGACAAGAAGAGACAAGAAATGGCCATCGGCAACAGTGACCACATGACACTCCTAAATAGCTACAAGGTATTTAGAAAACAAAACTCTTTGGCTTGGTGCCGTCTTTTTTACAACGTAAAACAACGTGAAACGAAAAGCAAGTTCTACAACAGAGGGCTTATAATCATAAAAGTTATTATCTTTCTTTAAAAGTTGTAACTTGATATGAGCCCATTGGCTTACATTCCGGAGGGCTCGTATTGTTAATAGAAATAATTTTTTTCGTCAGACTCTGAGATTAAGGGGGGGAGCTCTGTTATCAATTTTTTTTTTTTTTTTTTTTTTTTTTGGGGGGGGGGGGGGTTGAAGACGTTCGTGAAAGTTTAAAATCAAAGTAGGAAAGCCGTTAAACGTGTTTTATTCCTAGGGCTGGCTTGAAGCTATGGCGGGTGGGGTGGCTGCTGGCTATCACTTTTGCCGTGCAAATTTCTTATCAATGAAAACTCTTCAGGTAGGTAAATTTATAACTTTTATTAATATTTACTTCATCTAGTTGTGTGTAATATGTAAACACCCGAGGAAGACATGCGTTTGTACAATCCTATGCAAGTAAGATTCACTATGGACTAATGCTCTGCGAACGCGCAGTTACTACGAAACCGCCGCTACCTCTTTCAAACCAAAATTTGCTGCATTTAGTAAGAACATAAGCTGTAGACGCCAATAAATAAACAATAAATATACATGGCGAATTTGATAGTTTTATACACTAGCGTTGCAAATGCATTTTTTGGTAACATATTCTAACAAAATTCTTGAATATTACGCTTCCAACTGTCGCAAAATTCAGGGAAACGAAAAACACAGGTGGCGGCTAACTTTTGCTTTTGACCACTGTGTGCGGCTAGGAAGGACTGTCAACCCCCCCCCCCCCCCCCCCCGAAGAAAAAATAGGTAGACACCTCTCCTAATCGGCCGCGTGATCACGCTCCGGGCCACGCACAGACGCTCGCGACATGTTTAACTTCACATTAGAAGACGCTTACTGTGGTTGCCCGTTATAAATCTTCATTCATTTAGCTCCAAGCCCCACTCCTCATTTAACTCTTTTAGGCTCCTCACTTAAAGTCTCTTGAGAGCTTCAATCATTTCACCAACACCACCCCCCTCACCACGACCACCATCACCACCACACTTGCCCTATTTGCTATCTATTACGTCTAGAGTCTAATCCTAAACCCGGTTATGTGTGCACTAGTCGATGTATGACTTAGAGTACATTCGTGACTGGCCTTTTAAAGGGACTTCGTATATACGTCGCGGATGGTACAACTTCCATATTTTCTCACCTTTTTGGTGATATTCTTCCTTAGCGACCAATATACTGACTTTTCTCCTACTAAATTGAAGATCATTTTGAGTTTTCTTTATTTTCCTGTAGATGATCGCCAGCCTCAAGTGCCAGTATGCAGAACTGCTGTCCGATATCGGTTTTATAAAAACCGACCTCACGGCCAGGAAGATAGGGAGACTGGCACCGAGAACTGGAGACGGAGTGTTGGCTGCCACGGGGGAAGAGGTACGGCACAGGGGAGGTGTGAGGAGCTTTGGAATGGGTACCCACCGGGAGTAGGGTCGGGAACTCTAAAGGCAGTTGTTCACTCTGATATGGCGCGCCAAAATTCAAAATCGAGCGACAACCAATCAGGAACACTATACGGATCTCTACACAGCTACGACATCAGTATGAATGACGTAGCGCGTTTTGACGAGTCGACGATTCGTTCGAGCGAGAAAACAATTAAAAGCGCACAAAAGACAGAAGTCTAGCTGTTACGTTACTCTAACAGCTTACAAGCCGTTCATTATAAACTAATGTAGTAGGATACAGAAAGCAAGGCTGAGTGGTAGTGCTGTTTCTTACTCGTTATTTTACTTTTCCTTAAAGGAGCTATTTAAACAATAGCCCCTATTTGGCGCGAATTATGCACTGATATTTGTCCACATACATTATCTGTTCCGAGAAGCGAACAGATTTCCGAGAGCGCAGCTCGAGGAAAACTCTGATCTTCGAAGAACAGATAATGTTTAACACGTGATGTAGCCAAATGATATATTATTTGGCTACATCACGTGATGTGTTTAAACCAATTGCACGCGAAAAATATTTCATGGATCCCTCCTTGGACAGTATTTGTTCCCAGAAGCGAACAGCGTTTTCCGAGAGCAAAAAAGACACCTCCCCTACGTGACTAGTGAAACGTAGTCGCTATTTGCCTTAGCAAATTTGGCTGTAGTAGACAGTGCTTGACATCTGACAGAGTTGTGAACATTTTTTACTTGTCATTTCTTTTAGATGAACATTAACTCAAAGAATCAGAAGTTGGTGTTAGGAGTCGTGTGTGCTGCACTGTTTCCAAACGTCGTCCAAGTTGTCAAACCTGACATCAAATACAAAGCTTCCATTGGTGGTGAGTAATTGAATAGGATATTTATTTCAAGAAATAAATAATTTTATGTAGCTTGTGACGTATTCATCTCCCAGCTTCCAGTCTAGGAAATTCCTGTCATCCGGGATATTGCTTCTTGGTTTCTGACATAAAACTGAGGCAAGCGTGATTTCAATGCTTTTTCGCTGTTGTTTGCAAGAAGCCAAGACAAATTTCTACGTTGCGAGTCGAAGGAGCTTTATTGCTCGTATCCTCCAATGTTTACCATCTGCAAACTGCGATGAGTGAGATTTGAAAAAATAATATGTACAAAATATTTTAAACCTATTTAAAAACTATAGTAGTAAGAAGTTGTGAAAGATGTAGTTTTCTGTTAAACTAAAAATGCTAAAATTGCTGTCAGAGATGGGCTTGAGTAAACGTTAAAGGCAACGTTTATAACAACTTTCGTAATAACTGACTCCCTTGTCACGAGAGTAGGATACGTCCTCGACGGGAATTGAAACCATGACCTTCCTTGAGTAAAGAGTTGGTGGACTGATGAATACAATAATATTTTTATGTTTTTCTTGATAAAGAAACATGTGTGCATTTGGTCTTGGTAGTCCACTCTTCTGGAGTTTGTTTCAGTTTCTGATGCATGAAGTGACTAGGAGTGTAGCTAGATGGTCTAGATGCGATGTGAGAATCTCAGTTAATTGTCAGTTAAATTTAAGGCTATTTCTAAGCTATCAGTAAATTCTGCAGATCTCAGCAAATTGTGGTGCACGCGGGAACATTCATACATCGTTTGATCAGTGCCGGATTATTGACACTATTTTTAGATGGTGGAAAGAATTAACTCTACTATCAGTGCTGCATTTCATTGTACCTCTTTGTTTTTAGATATTTGTCTTTCAAAAAGTAAAAGCTGTTCTCAATTTGTTTTCACCAGGGGCTGTTCCTGTGGGTTCCAAGGCAGCTGAACTTAAGTTTTGGACCAAGAATGACGGCCAGGTCAGTTACCAAAACACTCGTATCTTAATTAATGCACAAGAATGCGTTACTAATCCTTTGGACGTGACGCAACCCTTTTCGCTTTTATGGGGCGAAGGGTTGCGTGACTTCGCTTCTCGTTTATTTGTTTGTTGGTTGTTTTTCCATTACAGATGTAATAATTTGTCGATTTCAGGTGTTTATTCATCCCAAGTCCGTTAACTTTCAAGTGAATTCTTTCGACAGTCCATTCCTTGTTTACCATGAAAAAGTCAAGACTTCCAAGGTAAAATATCGAAAATGTCTTCCAGACATCGCTTGTAACTAATGAACAGTGCATGGAAGGTTGGTGTTTAAAGTGAATTTCTGGTTAGAATTATTTGACACTGGATTGATTTGTGTTTGTATTGTTTTTTTTTAAGGATTGTGGTAATAAATTTGGAACAAAAGAAAATACAAATCATACTCGTTTGAAATTATTTTGATCAAAAATTCTTGTTATTTTCTCAGCACTCTCTCGCTATTTGTCTAGCTGTCTAAACTGTGAAGAAACAGTGAATATTTCTCTTGTTGTCGATCTGTCAAATTCTTGTGGTCTCGAATCCCCACCTCCCCCCCCCCCCCCCCCCTTCCAAAATCGCTGGCATGGACACCTGATGGTGGCAGATAAATAAAGAGACCCATAGCGAACCACAGGCAGCCTAGAGATGTGGAGTAAACCACAGACATTCCAGAGATGTGGAGTAAACTGAGCTGCTGAGTAAGAAGAAAGTTTCTGTGGCGTGAAAAACGTTACTTCCGATCTTCCTAGACAGGCACTTGCGAATACCATTTCATGCCCTTCTAACACGAAGTGTTCATTGGCAGGTTTACATCCGGGACTGCAGTATGGTATCAGTATACTCTTTACTTCTGTTCTGTGGCGACTGTCTGTCCGTCAACTTGGAGAAAGGTGTCTTTGTCGTTTCTATTGACGATGGATGGATTCGCTTTTCAGCGTCTTCGCACGAGGTTTGTAACTTAATTTATCAAATTAATGAAAATCGTAATTGAATCAGGGAACCACAGGCAGCCCAGGCTTTCTACACGTCTAGAAAGCCTGGGTTGCCTGCGGAGGAACAGGCGTTGTTCCAGTCCCCGAAAGATATTTCTCATTTTTTTTTTAATTATTTCAGTTTGAAGAGTTTCGATAAAGCCCTGAATTCAAATTCAAGCAAAAGAAAAACAGTTTTTCTGTTGATAAGAAGTGTCTAAATTTATCTGTACGGTTTCTTTAGCAAACGTGAGGAGCGTTCATAATAGCTAATTTCGGGTTTGAAATTTGGCAAATTTGTGACTCCAACTACGAAAACTGATTTATTTATTTTTTTTTGAAATTAAAAAACTTCAGGGGGGAACTATCTACCTGAAACTGTTAACGAGCAAAAAATGAAGTAAATAGATTTTCAACTTCTGCCATGAAATCAAGATTTTGCTCGGTTGCTTCTGAAAGTCGCTCTTACACTTTCACAAATTCACACTGGCAAAGTTCTCGGCACACATTAATCGAGGGTTATGTTGAGTGTAAGCCATGCAAAAAATATGAACGATTTATTAAATTTCCTTTCATCTTTACTCGTAGGTGGCCACACTTGTTCAAGACTTGAGGAAGGAACTTGACCGTCTACTTGAAAACAAAATAGAAAATCCCTCACTAGATCTAATGAGTTGTGCAAGAGGAAGCAGGATAATTGACTGTATCGTTCGTCTGATTTCAACTCAATAACAAGAATAACTCTATGCTCAGCACGCTTAATTAAGTGTCCAATAAAAGGTGTTTAAGAACAAAGTTCGCGTGCTACCCATACACGTGCTCTTTATTTTGGCTCCTTCTTACGACTGACCGAGTCTGTTTTTGTCGAGGGTATTATGTCGGGGGTAAAGTTTTCTTATTTTCTTTTTCCAGTCGATCGATGGCCGTGGGGAAAGAAAAAAGGGGCTGTGGACAGTCTTAGGGTACAATGTCAAGGGTAATAAAAAAAGAAGAAAAAATCTAAAATAATAACATAATAAGAAAAGATATTTAGAGAAAAGCCGTATTGAACACTCGTAAAATTACGATAACTTTACTGTGATGATATCTATGACTTTAGTTATAGAAAATACAGCCAATCAGAATACAGGAAAGCCGTTGTATATTCGACGGTATTCAACCCAACCTTCCCATCGTGCGCTGCGACTGTATTCTCGACGAGATTTAGTAAGCGTATTTTCTATAGCATGGTATAAAATAGTTACACAACACTTTCTCGTGGTATACTTGGAATATCCCACTTGTCGCTTGTATTTTCTTCGTATACACACTCGCCTAAAGGCTCGTGTGTATACCGAGAAAATACAAGTGACTCGTGGGATATTCCATAGTATACCACTCGAAAGCGTTGCATAACTAGTATGTATTGAATCCTTCAACTTCAATTTGTTGGTGTATAGTTACTGTGTTTATTCCCCACCGATAAAACAAAAAGAAGTATTTTACAGCAACCCTACAACCTCAGATTGTTGTGTGGTGGTATTTTAGCAGCTGTTAAACAGGCACGCGACCTGTTTTGCAGTGAAACCTACAATTAAATTTGATGCTGACAACTAGTCGGAATCCGAAAAAGAGAATTCGCATTTTTGAGTGAAATTGAGGTATACTGATACGTTAAGTAATTTACACATCAGCGACTGTGATGGGTAGCAATAGCCCAGACGTACACTGTATTTAGCCTTCAATCAAACAGCACCGCGGGAAACCTTTTATCAAAACCCTTTCTCGAGCACGAATGCAGTTAGGGTAAGATCGATCGCAACGCGGGAATGTTATCAAAATTTAAGGGCGCGTTTTTTACCCAGAGTTGTAGAATAAGAATGGTTGGTGTAGAATACAGTCAACTCTCGCCTTGCGGACACCTCGCTATTACGGTCAGGAGTTGCAATCGAGGCGACTAAGAATAACTGAAAATAACTCTCGCTACTTTGTTCATCCTATATTACGGACATCAAATTGCGGTCCCGAAGTTGTCCGTTATAGAGGGAGTCGACTGTACTAGGAATTATTCGGATTGCCTGCATTAAAAAAACGCAATATGATATCTTTAAATGCGGAAAATTTTGAAAACGAACCGAGAGACCGTCAATTAAAAGGATGAAGTCCCCGAAGTAGAATATTCTAATTCTACTCATGTCTACTTAACCTTCTAGCGATTTAGGAAATTTTTTAGCTGAATTTGTAAAAAAGACATTTTAGAAAGCCGTGCGCGTTGCACGCGAACGTTCTCCAGATAAAACAAGAGTTGCTTATTTTGCAATGCCGGTCTTGCAGCGGACAGACGACATAGCTCACAATATCAAAAAAATGTAGAGACGGTCTTCATGTATGCAGTCATGACGTTTCAAAAGAGTGTACGAGACAGTCGTTACGTTTTCGACCTCCGTTTAGGAATTTTTTGTTCCAAACAACCAATCAAAAAAATTCGAATTAATTAAAAAATCCTATGTCCCCAGAGCCCTTCGTTTTCTTGTGCCAAACCGGCTAAGAGAAACCCCTTGAAAGGCCTCGTTGATTGTAAATGCAAAACCACTAGTACTGTCACCGATCAATTTGTTTGGCGACGTTCTCGTTCATTTACAGCCGCCGTTGTCGTCGCATTGCCCTGCTTAAACTCCGTATTAATGTCCCTGTGTCATGATGACAATGTTTCTATGACAATGCACTGATATTGATATTGTACTGCACTGAACGATAGCCTTTGTGTATTCGTAACCCCAAGGGTGGGGTGAGGGAGGGGGGAACGGCTACTCGTAGGCTACATGAACTACCTACATCACTACCAGTTATAATAGATGTAGCGAAAGTCTTTGGAAAAGTCAGAGTTAACACTTATTAAAGAACTCATGATCAGGACCAAACGGAAAAACATGTTCATGAAACTAAAAAGGTTCATGAACATGGCCCTGAACTATTACAAATGGCATCGCACACAAATCACCCCGCCTTTTGCGCAAATTCCTCATTCCGATTGGCCGCATTTTATGCCTCAGGGTTTTCGCAGTTCTTTACTTTTTCGGAGGGGGGAGTGTTTGAGTGGCAGAAGCTTACGAAACCAGGAAATTACTGAAAATCAATGAAACAGAACTTAGCCGCGAGACTAAAGCTCTCCACTGAGGTACCGTGTTTTTTCTCGATTAAACTTTCTCGTTTTTCAAACGGGAAAGTCATGGGAGTCATAATCTGCTTCATTTTACTGTTCGTCGCCGGTCTTGGATGCGGATCTTGTGAAAGATCAACGAAATGCTTCGAGAGCTGTGTGTCTAAGGTATGCGACTGTCGCGAAATTGAATTAATAGTTGTATGTTTATGTTAACGATGCCTGAATGAGCAAATGCATTGAAATCTCGGCATCTGGACATTTTAGGACTCTTAACTCGTTAAAAACTAAGACAACTGACATTTCACGTCTTAAATTTAACGCTTAAAAGCCCGGCAAATGGAACCCATCGAACCCTCATGCCGCGATTTTTACTTAGTGAACATTTCAAGTCGTTAATGATATGATATTGTAACTGTGCATACTACAATAAAAATTAGCAGAGTCATGCTTGGCTTCGAAGACTTCGTCGTTGCAGATCTTGTAAAACAATGCAAAACTGAACTGCATGTAAATGCGATTTTTGATTCCTATAGAATCTGTACAAGTCAGTAGCAAGTTTTGGGGAGCTGTTTACGAAGTGGTTAAAAACGTTTTAGTTTCAACTTTCAATTTTCCAATATGTTGCAGGGGAGCTTATGCAGGGGGCGATCAAGATCGCTTCGATCGCCTGTGTTCTATCCTTCTGGCTTCTCTTTCCCTACTTCTTCGAAAAACTGCAATAATTAAGAAAATAGAAGGCCACGGGTTTTGCTTTTTCATTGAAGGCTGCCACTGTGTTGGATCTAGGACTAAAATGATTGTTTTTCGTAGGTCCTTCGCTCATACCAGGCGATCAGGACGATCATGAACACCCGATTGCTTCCAATCGCTTCGATCGCCTACGATCGTCTCAGTATTTGCAAACAATCGATACGATAGAAACGATCTGGCCGTCCATATGAAACCTTTAAGCGTAAAACACCGCGCCTTCGTACGGTTACCTTGTGCTTATGCTCATACCCGGGGGGGGGGGGGGTTACTCCCTATAATGGCCTATACACGCAACTTTTGGCTGTATCGTCTTAATTTATTAAGCGCTACATAAAAATGACAAGATATATAAAAGGGGTACCTTTTTGCAATAAAAGGTATACAAAAGGGGTACCTTTTCTTTTAAAATGATATATAAAAGGGTAAGGAGTTGAATCTCCGGGCAGAGCCTCCCCGTACAAAACTTTTTCGAGTACCCCCCCCCCCCCGGGTGCTCATAGCAGGTGTGAAGAGCTCTTTGTCTTCCTCTATTTATTTTTGTATTATTATTTTTCAGATCCCAGATAATCATCTTTGTAATAAAACTTGTCTACAGTTACTCAATACGTCTTCAGGTCAGTGTGTACTGAAATGTTTTTTCTACAAAACAAGGAGAGTGGAGCACATCACGCCTATCCTCCGCAAACTGCACTGACTGCCCGTGCGCAAGCGTTTTATTTTGAAGATTTTGCTTTTTACTTATAAAATTTTAAATTGTTTAGCACCTAGTTACTTTGCGGAACTTATAAATATTCATCAACCTATAAGGTGTCTTCGTTCCAACCATGATCACCTGCGACTGCACAAACCAGTGTGATAAGACCAAGACTTACGGGGGGACGCGCATTTTCATCAAGCGCACCAGCACTGTGGTACAGTCTCCCACTTGATGTGAGGAGTGCCCCATCGGTTGACACTTTTAAAATTAAGCTTAAAACGTTTTTAATTCAATAATGACCTTTAGTATTTTTTAATAACTTTAGAATTTTATAATGAATTTTAGTAATTTTTTAAGAATTTTAGTATTTAATAATGAATTTTAGTATTTTAATGAATTTACTATTTTATCTTATTGTAATTTAAATATCTTATCTACTTCCCTTAATATTGTTTCGTTATTGTTTCCTTATATAAATATATTTCTTGTAAGAGCATTGAGATTTTTTAATGTAATGCGCGAGAAATAAATTAGTATTATTATTATTATTATTATTATTATTATTATTATTATTATTATTATTATTATTATTATTATTATTTCTATTAAAAAGACTGTAGTCTCACCGGGAAATTCTTTATTTCTTACGAGGAAGGCAAACTATGAAGGCGGTACAGCCAGCGTTTATATTACCACATTCCGTAAAAGTGTGGTTATTGGGATTACAAGAAAATGACGAAATTGAACGGATAAAATGTTCTATATATAAAGACAAATGGACTGAATGTCAGCATGTGATCTCCTCGTAAAGCGTTCACTTTTACTGACAATAAACTGGTAGCAGCGACACTGATTTGAATTTCTTCGTAACTTTATCTGAAGGAAAAATATTTTATGTCTAAAATCATGATTTTCTAGTTGTGACTTCAAAAATGGCGCGTGTTGCGGCTGGAAGCAAACGCGACACATTTTTGCGAGAATTCACATAAAAGCTTATATGCCTGTACGCGTTAGGTACTTTCCAGTTTTCCTACACTTTCTCGAGTGTTTACATTTAGAATATGTCATAAAGAACAGAATTTGTTTCTGTATTTTTTCAAAAAATATTGCTTCCGGAATAAAATGAGTACAAAAAACTTGTGCGTACTGGTACAGATAGATTAACTACTGAGATACTTTTATGGTCATTCACGCATGCGAGTGACTATTAAAATAAATATTTGTCGTTACAAAAAATGCCGTTACAAACAGAACAAGACACGTCGAATTTGTTCATCTGGTCACGCATGCGCAGGATGTATTTTAAAACAGAATGTTCAATACACTCGAGCTCTCAACTTTGGAGACGACTTTGTAAATTTTCGCGTTTTTGGCAGAAGCAGACATGGCTAACCTCCATCAAACTGAACAATATTCAACTTTTTCGTCTGAACTTTTTGCTACTTCTTTACATTTTTCTAGCCAACAACATCACTACATTGCCGCCAACTCCAGATGCACCCATTTTGCTGTCGTCTTCATACTTCACCTTCACGCTGGACTGGAGTAGCTACAATGAAACCAACTACAATGCTTCATCTGTTGTTTATGTTCTGGAAGTCACCCGCCACGAGAACATCAGTGACCCATTTATTATGCTACCACATATACAGAAATATCACGTGGTAAGCTAGTTATCTTTATGGCTTATCCGTTTCATGCCACCCGATCCCCTTAGCTGGCTCACGCTTACGTGTTCGCGTTTAACCCCCCCCCCCCCCCCCCTCAAATTTTTGCTGCATGGGACCTGTGTATAGGTGCTAGAAAAAGAAGCGGTATTTGTCTGCTACGAGAAAACTTAGAATGCCTTTTTGTCACTCCTGGGACCTGCAATCTAATTATAAACTAAAGTTGGAAGAACCAAATCTTTCGTCAGTGCGTTCCGTTAAAGAAGCATCCAGAACTGGTCCATTGCAGAAAAAATACCTGAAAAATACCTCAGCTGGCCTACAACCAATTTTAAGCTCTTGCCTTTTGAAGCTATTGTCGGGTTATTTAGTCCACTGGACTTGTTTACACCGCGCGCGCAGCATATTTTAATTTAGAGCACGTAGAAGCTAACTTGGTCATTTATTGTCAACTTTGATCATCTCGCAGACGACAAACGCCACTTTTACCATCCCTGAAGACTTTGTCACCAAGACGAACTTCTCGTTCCGGTTAGCAGTGGTCACACTGCAGGGCACTTCAAACTTCTCATCATCAAGTCCTCTGTATACAACAAACAGTGAGTTTCTGAACCAGCTTGAAATACATTAATCTAGTGAGACCACAGGTACCGCAACCTACCAAAAAGAACCGCAGTGCTAAAAGATTTAATTTATAAGGGTTTGTATGAAAATGAAACAATTTTATTTTCTGAGGTATATATTTTAATGTATTATGAAGACTTTCACTGGTGCTTTGTCGTGTTATTTGTTGTCTGCCAGCTCCTCGGACCAATTTGAAGTGATTTTGACGAGTTATTGCTTTGCAAAAATTTCTAACACATGTACTCTATTAAATATTCCTAAGGCTGGAAACTATTATCGACTGCAGCTCACTCGAAGCTTTTAAAACATCTTCCATAAACTGGTCAAATCGCTACAGAATTTCCACCGCCGTTTTCTTTGGTAATTCCTTTATCCTTTCGTTCTTCCTCGGGTTCCGAGTGCTCTCCTGAAGTGTAGAAAAATCGGTACGGAACGCGAGGAACAACGAAAGGACAAAGGAATTATCGGAGATTACGGTGGCGAAAATTTTGTAGCGATTTGACCAATGTCATGGAAGATATTGAGCTTCGAGTGAGCATTTGGCTGTATTTTTGTGATGATCGATTAATTTTCAGAAAAAAATCGCGCTGCGGTATTTCTTTCTCTTTAGAACATAGTTAGTACTAACTATGTTTAAAATTATAGATGTTTTTTGGCGCTCGATTGTTACAAAATAAAAATACAGACCTATTGGCATTACTGCTGGCCAGAGTGAAAGAAAATCCCAGCTTACTAGATTTGTGTGTTTTGTAGACTGAAGAAGCAAAATTAATGGCGAAAAAGTAGCAATTTTTATTATTAAAATCTTTAAAGTAAAATAAAAATATTTAAGGCGCGCATCGCAGTAGATATCCAACCTCGTTCCCAAATCACCAAGGGAAAAGCCCTGGGAACGAGGTTGAGTAGATATCCAGTGGCAGATCCAGGGGAGGGGCCCTTATATTTTCGGAAATAGCGCATTTTCTTTGAAGTACCGGAATTATTTTCGCAGAATTCAACACTCATGGTCAAGCGGTCCCCCTTCTTAGCTGGAGGTCTGGATCCGCCACTGATATCATTATCAAGTTATTTTATTCCCTTTGTCGAACCCTTGCACAAAGATAATACTGGAAGATTGCAAATTGCTGCCGACAATTAATGGCCAGTACCCTCTATGCCGGACGCGAGGGAATCGTGGTAGTTGTATTCAGCAAAACATGCGCGAGACTTGCAACGCCGAATACAACTACAGTCAACTCTCGCCTTGTGGACACCCCGCTATTGCGGACTCTCGTTATTAAGGACAAAAACCAGATCCCCGGTAAAAGAGGTTTCACTGGAAATGATTTCCTGGAGGCTTCTCTCATGGAGGAAATTGGTCATTACAAATTCCATTCTAAACAGGACAAATTATAAAACAAGCTCTTCCGTCCAATCCTACAATTTAACATTTAATTTCGTTCCAAATCATTTATTGTCATGTTTGTAATTCTCGACAGGTTCTTGTGACCGATCACAACACGCTTTCAATGAGAGCAGGTTTTTCCCGTGTCCAGTGTTCAATGTTCGCCTGAACTTCACCGTGACTCCGGTCCAGTATGAAAGACCCAGCCTTTCGACAACGCTGTCCTGGGATTTTCCTCACGGTATGTAGAAAAAATATAATAAAACCATGATACAGGTTGTCGGGGTTAAATAAGAAGCGTGTTTTGGGATGCTGGCATTCTCGTACCTCGAGTCTTCGTCCCTTCTGCGCAGGCTAACCTGTAAACGTGTTCTAACCGATAAGAGTAAACATGTTGTTTTGTCAACCAATCAGAAACCGAGGCGAAATCAAAATCAATCGCCACTAGTTATAATTTGCTAGATGTCATAATTTTGATTTTACGATCAGAAAACTACTCTAACTTAGATTGTGATAATTTTTGTAGTGCTTAAGAGGGGTTTGCTCTACGGACCGACTAAGGGTATGCAAGATAGCAAAGACCGATCAACTTTGCCAGAATAAAGGCCTGTAATATTTAAAAAAAGTTTCAGTCGTTAAAATTTTTTTTTTTTGTATTTATTGCGTGCGGCCGCCGAAATAGCGATTTTTGGAAGCTGTTGTTCATATATTAAAAGCGTCCTAGAAAATAATACCAGGAACTCAAAACCTTTCATTTCCTCTAATATAAGTGTGTCAAATATGTGGAACAAAAACTGGAATTTTTAACGGAATTTTTAATTTATAATTTTGACAGTCGTAGCAACAGCCGATTTTGCCTAAATTCACGGGTCACAAATCACTTGTACGACTTTACCCTTCAAGACTATACGCCGTAGAAAGAGAAATTTCCACTACAGTTTCCACGAAAAAATTGATAAACGAAACGACGAATTTTGAAAGCGTTTTAAAAATAGGTCATTCGAGTCATATGAGTGACTTTTGACCTCCGTATCAATAACAACAATAACGGAAGGTGTTAAAGCTTTCTTCATATTTCTTCCTAGCAGTAGGTTTTGTGCAAATTTTGAGACGAATTTATTATAAAGCGATTTCGATTGAACGTTTTCAAGTGGGATTATATTACTTTCGTAAATTATATTAAAAGAATTAGGCTCGAAGGGAGAGGTGAGATGCGCTATAGATGATTTACTACCATTTAACAGGTTCCGCCATACCAGAGGCATGGCGTCCAGCATACTAATCAGTAAATACATGTCGCTGGGGGATAGAATAGATCTCAGAGGCTCCGTGTTGAAAACTAGCAACCCTGCATCGTCGTAAAGGTCGCCAATTTGTTTAGACCCACACTACTTATCCTTCGGTTTATACTGATTTTGCCAATGCAAATAAACCTATTATTCTAGAGGATCTATTCGCAACATCCTTTGTTGTACTGGATTGTTTTCGTTTAATGAGGACCAGGTTTGGATACATTCTTTATAAAACTCTGGAACAGCAACTGTAATTTTCTATAATCAAAGTTACAGTGAAACAAAAACTTGCCCCCAACGTTCTTCAAATAGAAATTAAGAAAAAATTTCCAGCTTGCTGGGTAGTTGTCAAATTTTTGATACAATATTCTCTCGTGAATAAGATAATATCTGCATGTCAAACCTCCTTCCTCAATGGAGTTTATCAAGGCTGCCCGCTTTACTTTGTCTTTACCCTTCCAAATAAAAGAATAAAGTAACTCATTATTTTTTTGACAAAATCAGATTTTTTACACGAGACCAAAGCTACACGATAAAGGATTTTCGGTATGGAAAGGATTTGATACTTGAATCCTTCCAATCAACGTAAGACCTCTCCAAGACCAATTTGTAGCAGTTCTTTAACACCGAAGAGTTCAATTAGAATGGAACAAAATTTATCTAACACCTATAAGAGCAACACTAAGCACAAAACTGCGGGAATTTCAGTATAAGATATTAATAGAATCAATACAAATGACATGCTTTTAATTTAAGAAAATTGAACTCCTCTATGCGAAAAGATAAGAAAATAGACATTTTCTTTTCCTCTGCCCGAGAGTTCAAGTTTTTTGGAGTGAAGTATGCTCATTTCGGAGAAAAATGAATGAGCAGACCTCTACAATAAAAATATTTTTTCGGAAACCAAGAGTAAAAACTCACAATAACTTGACAAATTCATTATCTGGAAAGCAAATCTTTCTGTATCGTTGTAAACTAAACAAAACTGCATTATCTATTCTGCTTTTAACAGAAAAAATTAAGAATACTTATTATATAGAACGTTCTATTGCGAGAGAAAATAATAAAGTTGGTTTTCATTATGAAAAGTGGGAACCTCTACTCCCACTTATCTCTCTTGATAAGTTGTTGTCATATTTTTTAAATTATCCTGCAAATTACTATCAGACTGCTGTAATATACCTAAGTTGTTGGCCTTTGTAAACCCTGTTATTTTGTAACCTGTCACTTTGTAATTTAAATTAGCTATTTAAATTTATTTTAAACTCAAAATTTGTAACCTTTTTTTTTCCGTAAATAACTTATTTCTTTTTTTGCTTACTTTTTTTTTTGCTTATTTTAGTAGTAAAAAATAAACAAACAAAATACAAAAAAAAAAAAAAAACTAACGGAAGGTTTTCAAATGTTACGTTTCTTCGTTAAAAGACTTGTAATTTTCACTTTGTTGCATGCTTTTAAATAAATGGAAACCATGTTTTTGTGGTGGAATTGCGTATTTGCTATGTTGGCGAATTTGTTCGAAACTTTCGCGAGAGTTTTGAAATGCGAGCTTATCTTCTGCTTTGAGCGGTTCCGGTACGTTGATTACCAAATTATACATTCGAATCTGCTTTCAACGAGAATGTGGCATCTACAACGAAGTAAATGCCAAATCACTGAGCAATAAAGAAATATTTCTTACCTTTATGACTTTTCCTAGTCCAGAAACCACATTATTCGTACCAAAATACGGAGCGAAATGCCTCTTCATGTCTTCTTGTCGCACGCGATCATGTTTCAATGTAACGTCCATGTTAACGATTAACTTGGCAAAACCGCATAATTTCAACAGGAAGTACAGTTCACTGAGGCTTTCTTGGTAGTGCAGCAGCGCATTTCCCCGATCTTACTTTGACATCTCAAATACTCGACGCTGTCAGCTGAGTTCTGAGATGTGATGTGAATGTGCAAAGCTAGACTGGATAACTCCAATTCACCCCGGAAGTGGCGCGGCCACAAAGTAACTTGCCTTTTCCCGGTGTTACTTGAATTAGGCATCTTAAATTCTCGACGCTCTCGGTCAACAGAAGTGGTCTTTTGCTTGTCTTTTAGGAATGTTAACGATTTGTAAAGTAAAGCCACAGGCTACCCAGCTGTACGTAAAGGTTGCTAATCAATTTAAAAAATATATTATACACAAAAGCAAAAAATTCGTGAGCATTTTGAGCACAGTAAAAGTTGCTTCATTAATCGACTTCATTAAATGGTAAGTGAAAATATAGTTTGTAAGCGAATGTATAGATATATGTGTCTTTAGTATATTTATTTTTTTGACGTTCTTATTGAAATTATGTTAAACTTTACAGGCAAATTCCATCGTCCATGCGACATTATTCGGCTCTAAGAAACTGCGGTATAAAACATACCGTCATACGTTGTACGTGCATTTACTATTAATCCACAATGAAATATCTTTATTGTTTGGTTTATACCACATGGTCACCAAGCTGTACAATTCAAGTGGAAAACAGATGTGGCAAATGTCTAAGCCTCTACTTACAGGCACTACCCTTTACAATTTCCTTAAACCAACCAGCTACTTCTCCAAAAAGCTAGCCAATTGTATTCAGATGACAATATGACATGTGTCTTACTCCCTACTAAGAGCCACACCCCCTTTACAACCCCCTTAGCCAACAACCTATACAGTTCAATGACAAAAAATGACAATTTGACAGGTGTCTTCCTCTCTACTTAGAGCCACGCCCTTTACAAACTCCCCTTTGGCGAACAAGCTATACAATTCAAGTGATAGCAGATGACGTTTTGCCGGTGTCTTACTCTCTACTAAAAGCCACACCCCTTTACAAACTACCCTTTGGCGAACAAAAGCTAACAAGCTATACAATTCATGTGATAGCAGATGACAATTTGCAGGTGTCTTACACTCAACTAAGAGCCACACCCCTTTACAAACTACCCTTAGCGAACAAGCTGTAACAATTCAAGTGAAAGCAGATGACAATTTGACAGGTGCCTTTCTCTCTACTTAGAGCCACACCCCTTCTACCCTTTCGCGAACAAGCTATAATTTAAGTGATAGTAGATGACAATTTGACAGGTGTCTTACTCTCTACTTAAAGCTAAACCCCTTTACAAACTACCCTTAGTGAACAAGCTATACAATTCAAGTGATAACAGATGACAATTTGACAGGTGTCTTAATCTCTACTCAGAGCCTAGTGCGTTTCTAGTGCTTTTGCGGAACTGACATCTTCTTGAAGGAGTATGTGGTATGACTTCTTTGCTTTGTCAAGTAATGTCTCTTTTTCTGGCAACATCTTGCATTTGCCAAAGGACATATGCTTCTCCAGACTTGAATACCTCTGATAAACCTTTACACAACCCTCATTTGGGCAGGAAAACAGAACGCTGAAATCTTCCACAGCATCACTGTTGTTTTCTTGTTCTTCAAACGTTTCATCAAGGCATGGCTTCTTTGAATTTTCTTGGGAAGCGCGGACGAAGCCACCAGGAGAGAACTTGCAGTCAAATCGGCAACTCTTCAGAATGTCAGGAACTATAAAAAAGGAATGTCATGGTTAAGTATTAAAATAAACTAAATCCCGCATAATTTTATACCCTAAGCTTAAAGTGTATATGACACTTTTTTTATGAAATCTTTTATTGGCTTTTTTTCTTTCGTTGATATGTTTCGATAAAGGATTGATAGTTATTCTCTTGATAAATGTTAAAAGTTATTTTTACAATTAATGACACATCACTACATTCATATGTTGTATCCTTTCACTACAGTATAAGTAAGCTATTTTTCTTCTTTTGTGAGCTAAGCCAAAAGGAAACTGGGTACTAGAAACATAGTCCACTTTCGTCACGCATTTGTCACGCATTCGTCACGCTTCAATTCCACGTTTTAAAGTCGCTATGCACCTGCCAGGTGCGGTGACCCAACGGTTAGTAGCTCCGAACCGAGCGCTCCAAGTTCGAGCCCTTACCGGGGTCACTGTTGTGTTCTTGGGCAGGACACTTTACTCTCACAGTACCTCTCTCTACCTTGGGTACCGGCGAGTTAATGATGGGGATAACCCTCTGTTGGACTACCATCCTAGGCTACCCATGCCACGGGAACCAAGATAAGCTCCGGGTGTAATTTATGGTCCACTATTTTTGTATGCAGACCTTACTTTATCTTACATAAAAGTAAAGATCAGTAAAAATGTTATGCTAATTGGTAATTATTAATTATTAATGTGCCTTCACCTGCTTCGTATTCACTTTTTTGTTTTAAATTTAAGTCAGATTCACGAGAATCATACATGTCTTGGGTGCTCGAGAATAAAACTAAGCGGGTAATTATTAGTTACTAACACATCCGTACAACTCCAACATACCTGCTCGTGCTAGTAATAGCTTTGGCTCCGAGTCTAAAGAAGCGTCTCGAACGTCGTACGCACGTAGATGCCCTTGTATATCTTTGGTACATTTAGAAATGACGACACTATTCGAATTTGCCGGATTGTCCACACTAGGACCACATTCTCCCCCTGCAATCTGTCCATATTCACACACGGCCATAAGCAAAAGCCGGCACAGTCGTTTCTCTCAAAATAAACTGCACTGGAGTGACAGCAAGTTTAATCGGTAGTTGAAAATTTGCTTGGTGGCCGCGCCACTTCCGGGATGAATTGGAGTTATCCAGTCTAGCTTTGCACATTCACATCACATCTCAGAACTCAGCTGACAGCGTCGAGTATTTGAGATGTCAAAGTAAGATCGGGGAAATGCGCTGCTGCACTACCAAGAAAGCCTCAGTGAACTGTACTTCCTGTTGAATTATGCGGTTTTGCCAAGTTAATCGTTAACATGGACGTTACATTGAAACATGATCGCGTGCGACAAGAAGACATGAAGAGGCATTTCGCTCCGTATTTTGGTACGAATAATGTGGTTTCTGGACTAGGAAAAGTCATAAAGGTAAGAAATTTTCTTTATTGCTCAGTGATTTGGCTTTTACTTCGTTGTAGATGCCACATTCTCGTTGAAAGCAGATTCGAATGTATAATTTGGTAATCAACGTACCGGAACCGCTCAAAGCAGAAGATAAGCTCGCATTTCTCTCGCGAAAGTTTCGAACAAATTCGCCAACATAGCAAATACGCAATTCCACCACAAAAAACATGGTTCCCTTTCATTTAAAAGCATGCAATAAAGTGGAAATTACACGTATTTTAACGAAGAAACGTAACATTCGAAGACCTTTCGTTAGTTGTTGTTATTGACACGGAAGGTCAAAAGGTCACTCATATGACTCGAGTGACCTATTTTCAAAACGCTCTCAAAATTCGTCGTTTCGTTTATCCCAATTTTTTTTCGTGGAAACTGTAGATGGGAAATTTCTCTTTCTACGGCGTATAGTCTTGAAGGGTAAAGTCGTGTACCAGAGTGATTTTTTGACCCGTGAATTAAGGCAAAATTCGGCTGTTGCTACGACTGTCAAAATATATAAACTTAAAAATTCCGTTAAAAATTCCAGATTTTTGTTCCACATTATTTGAACACCACTTATAGGCAGAGGAAATGAAAGGTTTTAAGTTCCTTGGTAATTTTTTTCTAGGACGCTTTTAATATATGAACAACAGCTTTCACAAAAGTAGCTATTTCGGCGTTGATTTAGCGTGCCTCCACCGGCAAAATATTAAAAATTCTACTAAAAAATCAAAAAAATTCTTAACGACCCGAAACTTATATTTTTAGAACTAGTTTACCGAGGCCTTTATTCTGGCAAAGTTTGGGAAAATCGGTCTTTGCTATCTTGCATACCCTTAGTCGGTCCGTAGAGCAAACCCCTCTTAAGTACTTTGCGTTCGCTAACACCACATCATCTCACGTTTTATACCATGCCATAGAAAATACAGCCAATCAGAATACAGGAAAGCCGTTGTATATTCGACGGTATTCAACCCAACCTTCTTATCGTGCGCTGCGATTGTATTCTCGACGAAATTTAGTAAGCGTATTTTCTATGGCATGGTATAAAATAGTTATACAACACTTTCTCGTGGTATACTATGGAATATCCCACTTGTCACTTGTATTTTCTTGGTATACACACTCGCCTAAAGGCTCGTGTGTATACCGAGAAAATACAAGTGACTCGTGGGATATTCCATAGTATACCACTCGAAAGCGTTGCATAACTAGTATATATCACTTTCACGTCACGTCAAACCACCTCATGTCACGTCATGTCACGGAAAGACACGCATTGTCACACTATGTCACGTCATGACAAAGCCATGTCTCGTCACGTCACGTCACGCCATGCCTAGTCACGTCATGTAATGTTATTTTTTCATATCTCCCCGCAGACCTACACGCCAACCTGGAGGAAGGAGAAATTGTCCTCGATGTCCAATTGTCTGTCGATCAGCCGAATCAAGCTTGTTTTGTATTTGGTCGAACTGATTACATTTCATACACATATCCTCAACCCCCGGTACGAACAAAATAAGAAAAAAACATGTTCTAAAAAGTGTACATACACCCTACTAGTCGACCCCCACACCAGAGTATATTGTGATAGTAGTAAACGAACTAGCCGGCCGAAAAACAGTTAATTTTTCAAACGAATGAAAGAATCGAAATGCTACGTGACTATAGTCTAGTATTTTTTTTTTGTTTGTTCTATTATTTGCTACTATGACTAGATAAACAATCGTTGATATGTACTTTACGACCTCAGGCGTACGAGGCCGGTGGGGGGGGGGGGGGGGAGGAGAAGGGGGCAGTGTCGGAAATTTTAACCATTTTTTCGGGCAAAATGCTAGGAATATACGGGCAACAAGTCTAAAGAAAAAATAGAAAATGGACCGACAAATCTAAACATTAGGTACAAAAATAATTACCTCAAAAGAAAAAGTATTGAAATTGACCGAACTTTGTAATTCAAAAGTCTAATTTTCCCATTTATCTGCTTTCGTCTCCTTTCGCAAATTAATCATGTTTCGATTTTTCTCACAAATCCTGCGTGATACCTAAAGGCTGGTTCTCATATAATCGCCCTGATCATTTTTATCGCCTCGATCACTTCAAAAAGTTATCTTGCGATCGGGACTATTATATGAGAAAATTTCACAGACGATTGCTAACGTCTGCAGCGATTGGGGCGATCACGATCGCTTGGATCGCCCGTGTTCTATCCTTCTAGCTTCTCTATCCCTTCTTCGCCATAAAACTGCAAAAACTGAGAAGATATGAGGCCACGAGTTTTGCTCTTCCTTCGAAGGCTGCCATTGTGTTGGATCAAGGGCTAAAATGATTGTTTTTCGAGGTCTTTACTCATACCAGGCGATCGGGACGATCATATCGGAACCCCTGATCGCTTCCAATCGCTTCGATCGCCTACGATCGTCTCAGTATTTGCAAACGATCGATGCGATAGAAACGATTGGGGCGATCACATCAGAACCAAGCTTATGTTTAATTCAGTCTAATCATTTCTAAGTGATTGGGAAATTGGCGCGGGCGACCAGAAGTTAGACTTTTGCAAAGTATAGCTCGAGCGATCTGCGGGTGGTCGATCCTAAGTAAGACGTTCAAACAAAACTGTTGCATATTTATGCATGAAGCTAATGCCTCAAAACTCTCAGTGAAATGTAATAGCCCATTAACCCGTTAGTGTTTCACATGCTTTTCTATAACTTTTAAAGGGGGGGAGGGGGAAACGATATAAATTGGCTACCCCAAAAATACCTTTTGCTGAACTAGAATTAATTGCGGGCCCAAGAGAGGCCCGCAACTTTTTTTGTCGGGGTTTTTTGCCTGCGCGCCTTTTTAAGTTTAGGTTAAAAATTTTTTTTAAAAACGGAAAAAAAAAAAAAAAAATTTTTTGAAAAAAAAAAAAGGAAAAAAAAAAAAAAAAAATAAATAAAATATTTCCGAGGAAAAAGAATACAGCGCATTAACATCTTCGGGCAACACCACGAAATGAATTAAAGAATAAACGTTTTATTTAAGCAAGTAAGTCTTGTACACAACTATTTCAACGCACTTTTTGTTGTCAATTTATGTGCCTCTTCAATCGGCTGTCAACGAATTTCACTTTTTGGGGGGCAATAAGGTCTCCGTACCCCTCTTCCCCCCCCCCCCCCCCCCCCCTAAGGTCCGAAGGTGCCCGTACGCCTATGTTTACGACTAACTACAAAATTTCAGGACACCGCGTTAAATGTGTACATTAAGAGTAGAACTATCAATCATTTGCATCTATATATTAACTTGGAACGTTTCGTTTTCCCACACGCATCCTAAGGCTACTAGTTACGCTGATAGAATCCCAGACGAGGGGTTTTATTTTGGATGTCGTTATGATGTAGAGGTAAGTTTGCTGTTGACTGCCCAATCTATAGATCGTTTTCATTGTCACGCAAAAAAAAAAAGCAAATCGAAAAACGGGATATTATAGGAGATTAATAAATAAGTCATTTCTCCAAGTATAAGGTCCGTGCGTTTTACCAAAACCGCATATACACGGAAATGTTTTGCGCAAATTTACCGAGCCCAGTATATGCCAATATGGCAATATCACTTATATATACTGTATGAATTTCTTCCCCGGAGAAAATTTAAGGCTAAAAGTCGGAATAAACTCACAGCAATAAGAAATAAACTCTCACGGCAAAGGATTAGAATTCGACTTTATTGACGGCCAAAGAAAATCAACTTACGGCAATAGATAATCGGTAAATTCATAGTAAATAAAACCAACTCAGGGGAACAAAAAAAAGAAGTGACATGTAAGCGTAAGCTTAAATGTACTACACATCACAGTTAAAGCGACTGAAAGGGGCAAAGTATAAGCTTAAGTTACGGAAAGATCTAAACTTTTCCGACACAGAATCTATCGAAAATGGGCTCAGAAAGTAAGCTTAAGTTTATAAACATCATGAAATTTTCTGTGATAAAATCAGGCTCAGCAATTCAGTACAGGTTGTTACCTTGCATCGGGTTCCAGTATCTTTCTTCAGCGGACTTGATCCATGCAGTGTTTAGCTTCGTTTTTACACAATCATCATGATTGCTAAAGTTATTGTATTCTTGATGTTGACGACCAAAGATTCGTCCGCGCAAAAAAACAGACTAAACAAGCCATCTGGACGTGCACAAGGAATATCTTTCGCAGTTATTCCGGGTCTCATCGAACACCACTTTCGTTATCTATAATTTCACGGAATATTGGTGACTTTTGAGGACATCGTGCGAGAAATATTACGGTAATAAAGTTCCGGATTCTCTGTCGCTCTTTTTTATACTCTCGGTTTCATTCAGCCTACACAGTGAACACCGCGCAACAAATTTTCCCGCGTTTTCATAACATAAGTCCGTTTAGATCAAACTGAAACGTCCACATCATCCAGTCGATAGACGATAACTTCAATTGCTCGTTTTACGGTTACGAAAAATGCGGCCAGAGACCAATAAATTGAATTTAACCGTGTAGCGATCAAACAAGAACCATTTTTTGGTGTAAAGGCTTCGATATTACACTCACACATGAATAAAGACTAACAAAATAGAGCAGTTGGATAATAAACCTCTCAGATATTTTGCTGTGTAGTATCGCTGTGTAATTTTACCCCTGGTGTACATTTTGTCTTGCCTTGCGAGCTTTATTTGCTGTTTGTAATTTCCTTACTTTTCTTAAGCCACGGGCGGGCAACCTCGTCCCCAGGTCTAATCCGTGCGTACGGGTGTACGTACGTACGTACGTACGCGACTCCCAAAATTTCTCGGTTCGATAGGATACCATTTGCCTGCCTGTGGATGCTTCGCTCGCGCGCCTTCGGCGCCGCGGGAGCTCCGCTAAAATAGAACCTCTCTGTTCGTGTCCCAGAGAGAGAAAATCTCTTCGATATATCGTTTCCAAGCGAGAGGTTTGAATGCGCTGTGGCTAAGTAGAATTCGAGTAGAATTCATGTGCACGATAAAGGGTCAGGAGATTATAACGTGCAATCGCGACTGGTGGGGAAGGGAGAAGAAGTAATTTGCCTCAGAAATGTACGTTTTAACAGTGTTTTCTTAATCAAAATTTGGACCGCCCCCCCCCCTCCCCAATCAAAACTTATTGGAGCCGCCCCTGTTCATTCGTTCATTCATTGTTTATGTGTCCTGTACATGCAAGCAAACATTTATTATTCTCTCTTGTTTTGCAGTTGTATTCCGATTATGCTGCAGTCGGAAAGTTCACAACTTCGGCATCTTTCTACATTCCACGTATGTGCCATTTTCCGATGTATTTCTCAGTAATAGCTAAGCTGAACAGGTTCAAATGCCTCGGAAAGCAAACATGCCAGCAGTTGGCAAAAGTTTGCTTTTTTACCCATTTTGTTTATTACCCATTTTGTTAAATCAAGGTAAGGTAAAGTCTGTCTCCGAGCCATGACGCCCATACCGCCGGAGCTTATCCCGGTTTCCGTAGCATTAAGCGACTAGGAGTATTGCTACTCCCCCTGGATGGGATGCTAGTCCATCGCAGGGTTACCCCCCAGCAGTAAATTCGCCGGTACCCATTTATACACCTGGGTGGAGAGAGGCACTGTGAGAGTAAAGTGTCTTGCCCAAGAACACAACGCAGCCCCCCGGCCAGGCCTCGAACCCGAGCCGTTCGACTCGGAGTCGAGTGCGCTAACCATCAGTCCACCGCGCCTCCCACGTTAAATCAAGGTACACCAGGGGTGCACGTTAAATCAAGGTACACCAGGGAATTGCACATGATTGATTTATTTTAATTGTCTGGATAAGGGTAACTCGGGCTCCAGGGACGAGATCCTTGTCACGTCATTCCGGTAAAAGTATCGTATCGTTGCAACTTGAGCTTGCGTCAAATTCCTCTGCCAATGAAGTATCGACAACTGCCGTATCACGCCTTGCAGACTAACTTGATTGCGGAGTTAAGATGGAAGCTTGACAAAGTCCTTTATTCTATGTTTTTATTCGCCCTTTTTACACAAAACACAATAGTGTGTTTAATTCTGACTGAGCAACTAAGACTAAGACTTTTGAAAATGGGTAACACAATTATTGGAAACCAATAGAAACGTTTCGGCTACGTAATTGTGTGTTTCGTGCATAGTGGATGAGTACAAAAAGTAGATTGCGAAAAATCTTGGCTTTTTATTATTTTTTTTTTTTGTATTTTTATCTTTTTTTTGCTCCTTTAAAGTTTACCGGGCTTCATAACCATTCCCCGAACCAACAAGAAAGTGTTGAAAAGCAATATCAGGAGCTGGCAATAAACAACTTTCAATTTCATTAGTAGGTAGCAGTGGGGTTTGGCCTGGTCATTTGGCTTTAAGATTTTCCTTTTATCACGCATTATCTAGCAATACGTGATATCCTATTTATTAAAAGGTGATTTTTAAATTTATAAATGATAAGTTTAAACTAACTTTAATTCAGCTTTTGAACTTAATTTCTTTGCAGAATGCATCCATGGGTTTTGTGGCTGTGAACGTAAGTAGCAAGCCAACAGAAGCACGTTAGATCTTTCACTTTCCTTTTGCACGCATTGTTATAAAAAAACTTGAAACACCCGATATCCCTCACCCCTTAGTAGCTATCCGACCAACTTTATGATCGATCAAAATCAGACAGCAATAGCCGATTCCCTCTATACCGCGCGCCTGCAGGGAATCACGGTAGTTGTATTCATCAAATCATGCACGAGACTCAGCAATCTCAGCAATGTCAGGCATCGTTGAATTGATGAATACAACTACCGTGATTCCCTGCAAGCAAGCGCTATAGAGGGAATCGGGTATTACTCACTCGTTTTGTACTCTACAAAATGTTGAGGGAGGGACTGGATGGGAGGGAGGAGTTACCTGCGATGAGGTACGTTTTGCGACGTAAATGTTGAGACAGTACTCCCACTTCACCCCCTCTCCCTTAATGGTCAAAAAATGTCCAAATGGGTTGTTAACACGATAAAAATATTTTTAAAGCAACACTGAAAGGAAGAAAGAGCCTGCATGATTGTGCTATCATTCAGCAAAACATTAAACACCATTTGATGTGTCCCAACTAATTACTTCTCAGAGTGTAGTTTTAACATTGCTGCTGAAAAGCCCTTTTCAGGGAGCGCAATTAAATGTATGTATGTATGTTCTATCCATGTGAAGTTGCTTTAATACTTTGGTAAATACGTTTTGTAGACTCTGGCATAAAATACAGCTTACTGTTGTTGTTGTTGTTGTTGTTGTTGTTGTTGTTTTTGTTGTTGGTCACCTCATGCAAAGGAAACCTGGATAGGCACATATGAGCCACTTTCGGCTCGATTGAGCCTTTACAGAGATGAATGTCTTTAAAGCAGAATGAATTATCCCCTTAATAGAAGTATAAATACTAGTTATGCAACGCTTTCTAGTGGTATCAGTGGTATACTATGGAATATCCCACGAGTCACTTGTATTTTCTCGGTATACACACGAGCCTTTAGGCGAGTGTGTATACGGAGAAAATACAAGTGACATTTTAGTGGGATATTCCATAGTATACCACGAGAAAGTGTTGTTTAACTATTTTATACCATGCCATAGAAAATACGCTCACTAAATTTCATCGAGAATAAGATCGCAGCGCACGATGGGAAGGTTGGGTTGAATACCGTCGAATATACAACGGCTTTCCTGTATTCTGATTGGCTGTATTTTCTATGGCATGGTATAAATCAAAGAACATTTAAATGTGTTCTCGTTAGGTCGCTCTATTTCAATACCGGAAAAATCGGATTACATTCACATTGATATTCATGGCAACCAAACCTCCGTCAACAAAAGAACAGCTAATGTGACCTGGAGCACTGAAGCATGGAACAAGATACCTGCATTCTTTAAGTGAGTTGAGTTCCATTATAATGCAGAGACTAATGGCTGCATGAAAAATAACCGATGACGGGGAGAGAGAACTCCTGCATGTAAGATAAATAAGTATGTTTGAGACCAAAGGGTATGGTTTTCGAGTCGTTTGGGTCTTAAATAGGGTATAAATTTTGACAAAAAATCGAAGGATCCTTTATTGATTTTGATCATTTTTCTTTAAAATGGGTATAGTTCTTGGAAGTAACTATCTTTCTATTTATCCATTTATCTCTTGACAATTATGATTTAAATAACATCGCGAATTTGAAACCCTTCTTGACCGTTTTTACAAACCGAAGCAGTTCTTGGGTAGAGGGTCCTCGATAGCACTTAAGACGGATTCCGCTGAAAGTTCGAGCAATGAGTACGAAAACTAAGTACTAAAAATCTACTCATAGCACGGTAACATTTTGTACACTATTTAGAAGATCTTATCGAGATTCAGTTGTCTTAGTGACCCCGCAATTAAATTCTAAAGCATTCTCGAGAAAATTAAAGTCAAACCTCGTAAAAATGTTTAAAACGCGCGCCATTTTGTTTTGAACTGGCGCAAAACGTCCGTTTTAACTGAAATATAGACAACTTCAAATCCATTTTTCTCTCGCGGGGTCAGCTTGAGCCCTTAATTTTTGGCAGGTTTTTGTTGGCTGTACTTAAACTGTTGCCATGCTAAGAGGTCTTTTTGGTAACTTTATTTTTGCCTTTTTTAACACTTTATTTTTTGGCTTCTGTAACATGAAACAGTAAATTTGAGGCATTTTAATACTAACAGTAAAAAATTCACCGTATCAGTAAATTTTATCCAGAAAGAAAAAAAAAGCTCCAAAAAGGCCAATATTATTTTGTATATCAAGAAGTTTTCGGCCATTTTCCGACGATTTCTGATCATTTCGGAGGATTTCCGAAGACTACCAAAGATATCCGGAGACTCAGTAACGAAGATGTTTGAAGTCTACCGAAGATTTCCGAGGAGAAATCCGAAAATTTTCTCTACGTTCATGGGTGATTTTTTACCGTTTTTCGAAGAGCAGATGATAATTAACAGTGCTAAAATTAAGACTATGAGTTTTTCACCAAAAACCCTCCAAACAACAGTTTTCTCTCCGGAAACAGTAAACATTAAATAAAATTGCCAATGTAACATTAAACTCTTGAGATTGTGGGCAAATAACGCGAAGCACTAAACCATATTCAGACCCTCTGGGTCGGGTCAAAAGTTTTGGTCGGGTCGGATCTGGAATATGGGGTATTGGTTTTTGGGTCAGAAATTTTAAAATTGTTTAAAGGTTTTTTGCGTGCTTTTTCTTACTAGGCTTGTCATGCTGGAATGCACTCTTGGTGATTGTCCAGTCCTAGGTAGCGAGCACCATAGAGAGATTGTTCGTGCAGATTTACATGGAGTGGTAAGAGTAATTAACTTTTTTGGCACATCTTTTGCAAATA